>NW_015387583.1:96522-138967 GCF_001527695.2 Protobothrops mucrosquamatus
GGAACACTGTAATCATCATAAATGTGAATCAGTTGCCAAGCATCCAAATATAAATCACATGACCCTGGGCATGCTGCAATGGTCATAAGTGTGAAAAATGGTCATAAGTCATTTCAGTGCAATTGCAACTTTGAACAGGTTTTTTGTTTTTTTTGGTCATCAAGTTTTTGACACCTTGCTAGGTGGTACTCGAATATTGTCATAGCCTAAAAGTTGTACAATCGGTAAAAAGGTTGAAAAGCAGGAGACCCTATACCATTTCAGACAAATGGCTGTTCCATTTTCTTAAAAAAACCCAGTGTTGGAACACTCACAACTTCTGAAGGCAAGCCGTTCCACTAATTAATTTTTCTCATTGTCAGGAAATTTCTTCTTAATTCTAGGTTGGATCTCTCTTTAAGTTTCCATTCATTATTTCTTCCAATACCTCAGGGGCTGCCACAAAGAAGAGGGCGTCAAGCTATTCTCCAAAGCACCTGAGGGCAGGACAAGAAGCAACAGATGGAAACTAATCAAGGAGAAAAGCAACCTAGAACTAAGGAGAAACTTCCTGACAGTTAGAACAATTAACCAGTGGAACAACCTGCCTCCAGAAGCGGTGAATGCTCCAACACTGGAAGTTTTAAGAAGAGACTGGACAGCCATCTGTCCGAAATAGTGTAGGGTTTCCTGCCTGAGCAGGGGGTTGGACTCGATGACCTCTAAAGTCCCTTCCAACTTTATTATTATTATTAATTATTATTATTATTATTATTATTATTATTATTATTATTATTATTATTATTATTATCATTATCATTATCATTATTCATTATTCATTATTCATTATTTCTTGTCTTGGTTTGGAAAATAGGTTGTCCCCCTCTTCTGTGTGACAGCCTCTCAAATATTAGAAGACTGCTTCCTAGTCCTTTTCTTCGTTAGACTAGACACATCCATTCCTGCAACCATTCATCATAGGATTCAGCCTCCATTGTTGCTTTCTAGTGCCTCAACATTTTTTTTGTATCATGGCAACCAGAAATGGATGCAGTATTCCAAGTGTGGTCTTATCAAAGTAATATATATTGGTACTAAGACTTCGCAAGATCTTGATACTGTTCCTCTGCTGATGCAGCCTAGGACTGCATTGGCTTTTTTGCAGGACTTTTTTTTGGGCAAGGATGTTGGAAGAGGCAGAAGAAAGAGGAAGCGCCAAGGAAGGAGAAAGGCTTCAGTTTACTGATGCTTATTGAGGGGAACTAATGATGATAATCTCCTGAGTGCTGCTAGGGAATTACAGTATTGTGATCTGCAATGAGCACAATGTTGCCTTCTTGCCTGAAGAGGACTCAAAACTATCTCTGCTACGAGCCCAAGTTAGGTCTTGATTGCTGTAGAAGAGAATGTGAAGGAATTTGAGGAAAAAGTTTCTAAACTGCAAAGTGGGTGGGTCAGTCAGAATTCTACATTTTATGGGTCATCTGTCAGAGAGCTTCTAGTAGATCCTGCCGGGTGGGCGTGGCCCATTGGGTGGGTGTGGTCCATTGGGTGGGCGTGGCTGCGGTGGTAACGGCAGACTGGGTGGAACTAAAAAGTTCAATCAATCAATTCCAACTTTGCAAGATCTTTTTTTTCCCCGTGAGAAGTTGAAATTGACTGATTGATTCAACCTTTTTTTTTTTTGCACACGGTGGCGGAGGCCTAAAGCGAAAAGGTTTTATAAAACCCAGCTGAAGGCCTAGGACTGGGGCGACGTCTCACGTGCCCACAGAGAGGGCTCTGAGTGCCACCTCTGGCACCCGTGCCATAGGTTCGCCACCACTGGGCTAGGTGGCCACTAAATTCTATGATTCTCCAGTTTGTTTTTGTCTTAGCATGATGAGCAAACTCATTATGGCTTACTACTATGCAAAAGTGTTCAGCCAAATAAATAAATGGGCCCAGAGGGGGTAATTGCAACTAAACCCCTTTATACTTGTGTCTCTATATCTGCTTCCCGCCTCTGTTCCCAAAATTCTGGTCCCCTAAACATTACCAGAAACCTCTTTTATTGCCCTTACAAGGGATAATGTGATTTCACTGAATGTGACAAGGGTAATGGGTTTGCACAATACACTTCAACAGAACACAAAAACTGAGTCAGCAGGAGGATAAGAGAGGATTAGTTTTCTCCCCAAATAGCCTCAGGCTTGTTTTAGTTTAAACTGTTTCCCCCTGCTCAGCTGTGTCACGTGAACCTGGAAAAAAAGAGGTAATGCAAGATTCAATCTCCTGTAGGGACAAGGGCCTAAAATCTGAAATAAGATGGGGAGGGGGGAGGAGGGCATCTGGCTTTGCTTTTCACTCCTACGCAGGGGGAAAGTGAAACGGAAAGGGAATGGGGATGGCTAAGCCTACCATATCCATCACCATATCCAGTGTCTCTAACTCCAGTTGAACCATGGTGACTGATTGACTGACTCTGTGTGTGTGTGTTTGTGCGTACGTGCATGTGTGAAACTTTTTAAAGGTCTGAGATCTCAGCCAAGATGGCTGCTTCCTTTTTAATAGAGGCCTGCTTCTGCCCCCACCCCCAACTCCTAAATATCCTCTGGGGCAGGACCGGCAGACTATGTCCAAGTGTGCAAATATCATTAGGAGTTTCAATAAGGAATTAAAACCTACTAATTTCCCCCATCAGGCTTGCTATTTTATACATCTCCTTATAGAGCATTACAAAACAGGTTGGGCAACTGTAACAAATTCTTCTCCTGTTCAGTATCTTATTTTTTCTGGACATGTCACAGATGCCTGATCTGAAGGTTGCATCTGCTGAAACTGTCTGCGTTGGGAATTTGGCTTCTAATAGCACGTCCTCCTGCATGGAAAGAAGTCTTTTATTTATTTGGCTGAAGCGACAAGTCTTCCTTCCTGGATTTCGTGACTGATGATCTTTGACTTGAAAAGAATCCTTGAAACAACAATGGTAGCATTTTGGTTGTTTCTTTGATTTCTAGGAAAAGGATCAAACCTTCCTCAGGGAATTTTAAATCCATTTGATGCTGCTATAGCACAACTGCTTTAGGTCAAAGAGCCCATTTCTAGTTCTGAGAGCATCCCGTGGATATTCTAAAAAATAGCTGATGTGTGATGGCTGAAGGACTATATCCGTGGTGGCGAACCTATGGCACGCGTGCCACAGGTGGCACGCAGAGCCCTCTCTGTGGGCACACACACCATCTCCCCTGTCCTAGGCCTTCAGCTGGGTTTTATAAAACCTTTTCGCTTTAGGCTTCCACTGCCATGTGCAAAAAAAAAAAAAAGATTCAATCAATCAATTTCAACTTCTCACCGGAAAAAAAAAGGTTTCACGGGAAAAAAAAAGATTTCGCAAAGTTGGAACTGATTGATTGAACTTTTTAGTCCCACCCAGTCTGCTGTTACCACCGAAGCCACGCCCACCCAATGGGCCACACCCAAATTGGCCACACCCACCCAGTGGGCCACGCCCATTCCTCTAACTCCTTAAGATAGCTGATAGGGATTAATGCCACTTTTAGGGAGGGTGAAAAGCCAGTGTCCTTGAAGGTGGGAGTGTGCCGTCTTGGAAAATTCCTCTTTAAATCCAGCCATGTTGGGCAACTTCCACCTAGGCTCCAACCTTCCCTTTTTAGGAGAGGGCAGTATGGAATCAAGGTTTCAACATCTGCTCCACAAATACTTGCTGGGGGTCTTTGAGAAACTAAGGGCAGTGGATGGCTGGAGTTAGTTCAAACACAGCTCATTTTCCATCACTAGAGCTTTGCTTCTTGATTAAAGATTCTGGGAACTTTGAAAAGAAGCAACACAATTAAGAAAATATTCAGGAAAAAAAATCTGACAGAAACATCACAATCCTGAAATACAGTTTAATTTATCATAAACTCTTGTTTACAATACAATCATGGAGTGAGACAAGAACTTTTGACAGTCACAGTGTAGCTCTGTATCTGTTCTGCTTAAAAGGGCTAAGAAGAATAGTGTTTTTTTATTTGTAAACTTTACAACGGATTTTAAAACAGAATTGCCATTCTCACACCAAACATTTACAAAGCTCCTCTTTGTAGCACACAGATGTACAGGCACCCAGGAACAGGTATGTATTTCCCCCCCAGACAAGTTGTTTTAGCTTTTGTGCCTTCACATATATTTGATTCCCACTATTGTAGTCAATAATGGGCCCATTTCACAAATGAGTTCAGGCTATTTACATTCAGATTTCTTCCTCAAATGCAAGCCCAATTAATCAAATATTCTGTGTTTCTTCAATCACTTGTTCTTCTTCTAGTCTAGTATCCAAAAGTATGACCACATACTTAATCAGTGAAGAATATAGGAGTGTTTTCCTACAGCGTAGAATCTTTGGCCTAGATTGCATAATCAAGGAGCTCAAAGGTAGGTCTATATAAGCCTAACAGATCTTCCAGATCCAGTCATAAACCAAGTTTCCTTATTAGCAAAACCCATTCTCGGGTATACAGAAAATAATTTGCAAGTCAATTTCTAAGACTAAAAGTAAATGGAAGGCAGCTTTTCCACCCTCCTCCTGCAAGGTAGCATTTTAAAAGTTTTTCTACATTACTGAATCCTGCATCCCAAATAGGCTATATGGAAAACTGGTGAACAAAAACATTTATCAATAGATGTAGCCATTTTATCTATTATATTCTATTACAGACCAAATCATATTCTTGTTTTGCTTTCTATTCACCAGCAATGTCTGTAACCTTAGCCTTGGAAGAAGCATATCTGGAAATTTTATAACAAGATGTGCATTCCTAGCTCAGCTATCACGGATTACATCTGGCTATGGATATTTCAGATTATGGAAGTACATATGTCCATCCTGATCCTTCCATATGCAGAAAAAAAAATCCACATATAAGAAGTCAATAACAATTAGAATGTGGTCACCAATAATTGACCTCAACTTGATGGCAGATAATCAAAAAAGCTAGGAGTGCGAAAAGTGGTTCCTTCTCTTAAAACAACACTGCCACTAATCTTGTGTCAATATTAAGCACCACATTCCATTTTTCAGCAGAGAAATATTTTTTTTCAAGTAACTAGCAAGAGAGTTGTAAGGAAAGATGTGAGAGCAAGTGAAACAGATTTTAAGAACCTGGAATAAGTTTCATATTTTCATAGGTCTTGATTTGGCCTTAGAAAAGAATTATATTGTATGGATATGCATCAAGAACATGCTCTCCATCCTTTAACAAGTCTAATGAGAATATTTCAAGTAGGTTCCAACATCACAAGCTTCACAAAAGTAACCATAACCATCAGTAAATGTTCAGAAGGCACTTAAAATATAGATTTATGTTTTATAATTCTGTTTCTCAAGACATAGGAACAGGCTGGCATCAAAGCACACTGCTTCAGATGCAGGTTTGATTATCCTGCTTTTAAAAAACAATAATTCTGCTGTGGCACAAACTGAAAAAGGTGTACTCTGACTGGAAAAATTCCATCCAGATATATCTTTTTATAGGCTTGCTTTTTAAAACGTGTATCTGCTTTGATATAAAAAGCTTTAAGCTGTTCTTCTATAGCTGCTTACCTGGAAGCAAGTTTTGCTGAAACCAATAAAATTCAGGTGGCCATGGAAAAATCCATGCCAATATTATCTCACTCTTGCTTCAAGTGATGATGACAGAAGCCATGACGGATAATGCCTCTGCTCATTAATGTTCTTAGTTCTATTATTACAATCCGCAGAAGGAAATTCTTTAGCCTGGGATGAAAAACTAAACTGCTTTAGCCGCCAACACTGCAAACTTGTGCACGTACTGCCAGCTGCTGAATTCAGTCCACTGTATGACCCTAGAGACAATGGCATTGCTCTTTGAACACTTACATTGGTATTCTACAAAATGTTCCACCAACACAAGCATGGTTTTCTCTTAGCTGCCATGCACGAAATCCTCATGTTGTTCATGATGATCTGAGTGCTCTTCAACAGTCTAGAGGTTGAGAGAACTCATATTCTATATAAAGAGGGTTGAATGTTAAAAGGAATTGATCCTTCCTAGATCTTTAATTTACCCAGTGAATCCTTGACAAAGTGCACTAACAGTAAAACTGAAGTTCAGTCTTTTCCCCTCAGAGATGAAACCGAAGTTCAATCTTTTTTCCCTCAGAGACCAAGAGATTTGCTCAGTCTTTCTATCTTGAAGAAAAGACTATTCACCTACCATTTTATTGAGCTTTTTTTTTCAAGACGAGAGATGATTCTCTAGAGTAAGGTTGGGAAGATGGAAAGAAAAAAGAAACAAAACCCACTACTATCAAGTCCCATGTCCATAATCAAAGAAGAACAGCCTTCCTGAGATGCAGTTAGGGTACCAAACTGGTTGCTGGAGTTGATGTCTTTATTACTAAATGTATACTTTGGATGATTCAGAACATGTTCCTTAATAGTCAGTGAAGATCCACATGCCCAGGATTTTCAGTGCACTTCCTTTTCTTCTTGAGGAACATGATCTGATCATGCCACTGCTGCAGATTCACTTTGTTCTGAATTCACTTCATAAGTTAGAGTTCATCCTGGTTTTTAGAAAAGGGAGAAAAAGAACAGAAAACACGACTGAGTTAGTAAAACACTGAGAAATTATTGCATTCATAGTCTCAGAAACCCAGATTTTTCTATCCTGCCTACTACAGAAATATCAGCTGTGTTACACCTTAAACAGAGAAAAACTCTTTTTTTTATTAACTTTGTTACAATGTGTTAAGTATTTCCTAGTTCAGTGGTGGCGAATCTATGGCACAGGTGCCAGAGGCGGCACTCAGAGCCTTCTCTGTGGGCACGCGCGCGGTCGCCCCAGTCCTAGGCCTTCAGCTGGGTTTTATAAAACCTTTTCGCTTTAGGCCTCCGCCATGTGCAAAAAAAAAAAAAAGGTTCAATCAATCAATTTCAACTTCTCACGGGGAAAAAAAAGATCTTGCAAAGTTGGAATTGATTGAACTTTTTAGTCCCACTCAGTCTGCTGTTACCACCGTAGCCACGCCCACCCAATGGGCCATGCCCACCGAACTGACCACACCCAGCCAATGGGCCACACCCACCCGGCACTTGACAATGCATAAGTGGGTTTTGGGTTGCAGTTTGGGCACTCAGTCTCTAAAAGGTTCGCCATCACTGTCCTAGTTGTTTAGTATCGGTCCCCTTCCCTTTTGGATTAAATCTTATGACTCATTCTTTTTCCTGAAAATACTGTTGTTATTTTCTCAATTGCAATGATCTCCCAGGGATTGCAGAGAACTCCTCTAGCAGATTTTTGAATGGGCTGCAGTCCCATTCAAAATCAGCGTTCATAATTCCGCCAATGTGTAAATATTTGAAATGATTCAGTCTCAACAATGAAATGTTGAAACCGAAAAATGAAAGGAAAGGAATTGTAAGAATGCCATTCAGAGGAAACAAGGTTGTTTTTTAGTTCACAGGATGCATTTTTACAGGTTCGTATTACATGGCATCTTTGCTTTTTGGCAGTTTCTCAAACCTGGCACACATAGAGCAACCCAAATTCCAGTCACCAAAGCCAACAGATCTGGAGGGCATGAAGGAAGTGTATGAACTAGAACGAACTGCCCCCAGAGATCAGGGTGATCCCTGATCTCCCTTCCTTCCGCCGCGCCCTCAAGACATGGTTGTTCCAGCTCGCGGGACTGGCCTAAGGGATTTTAAAGGGGTTTTAATTACTTTTAATTACTTTTAATTACTTTAATTACTTTTAATTACTTTTAAATTTGACGTATCTAAATATTTCTTTTTAATCAATTTTTAATTAGATGTATATGTTAGTATTTTAATCATTGTCAGCCGCCCTGAGTCCGCAAGGAGAAGGGCGGGATACAAATGTAATTAAATAAATAAATAATAAATAAATAAATTATCCAATAAGATGGGACACCCACATTTCAGTGGTCTGATCAAATATTCAGAAAAGTAATTGAACCTTCAGGAGCAAGTTTTTCAAGCACATTAATATTGATGAATATGTAAATATTCAGGAAAATCTCTTTGTTGACATCTAATGATCACACTGATTTTTTTGCAGGCCAAATGTGGCAGCTCTGATAATTTCAAAGATACTGATGGTACAAGATAATAACATTAAAGTATGTTTCTGAAAAAGTATCTACCTTTTTTCTGGAAGATTGTTTTTTTTTCTTTTTTTTAAGGCTTTCCACTTTCTCCATCAGTAGTTCGGCAATGACTTTTGCTTCATGGCTGTCAATCTGCTCTCCCAAAATATTTTTCTTTGAAAACAGAGAAGAAAGAATGATCAGCTCTGCTCAAAATATACATGCATACAGAAGGAACAAACTGATTTACAGGTGGTTTAATAATAATGCTTGGGTTGCTTAAGGAGGTAATGAATATGTAGGCTTGATACTGTTGTCTTTGGCAGAACAAAGTGATACATATAAATAAGGAATAGCTTAATATTGAGAGGTCAGGAGTAAGAACCCCCCCCCAACTTCTTTTTGGCTTTCAGTACTTAAAAGGTGGGCTTATAATCAGTGAGTGGGGCTCTTCATATGACCGGGTACATTTTATTGGACGCATTTCTAAAATAACACAGGAAAATTCTTTTGGAACAGAAATTAATCTATACATATGTATTTTGTAAAAACACTTGTAAATGCCCATCCTATATATATAACTTGGCAAACCATGGTTTATTAAGAACCAAGCATCTAGTGCCACATGTCTACACTGGCCGGGGGGCTTTCCTGCAGGCTTTCATAAAAGAGTGACTATGGCAAGGTGGCACAGGCGTTAACCCTCAAATATTCTAATCTACTCCTTGCTGATGTAGATGGCTTACCTTTGTTCCTTGATAAGGATAAAATTTAACTGTGGGATAGGCTCTGATGCCAGCAGATTGACACGTATGAGCATAGGCTTGGCAGTCAACTTTGCCAGCTTTCACTTTTCCTTTAACAGTCTTTTAAAACGGGGAAAAAAGAAAAGGAGCTGCATGTTAAAGTCCATTGGCTTAACAATTAGTTTTACTACTAAGCAATTAGGTGGAAGCAGTTACCTTGTCATTCATTCATTCATTCATTCAAGCTTTTATAACACTCCAGTCTCATACCTCTGCGTAGTTAATGCTTCTGTCATCCCAAATAACTGATTTCCTAACTAATCAATTCTCAAAAGCTTCAAAATCAATGGATTTTGGTTCAGTCATTTTCAACTTTTTAGGCTGTTTCAAGGAAAGGAGAGAACCCCCATCCCACCCCAGAATGTAGTACATTCCTCCCTGGAGGATTTGCCATAAGAGGATTTGTTTGTTTGGAATGATAAAGTAGTTCTGGCATTACTAACAGGGACATAAATCAACTGAGCAGATCCTGGGAAAGCAGCCTTTGAACTATCTATTATACAGTGAATTCCTGTGAGAAAGCCACTCTCATGTGCTTGGGCAACTGAAACTGATTTTCAAAGTTCAGGTTCAGACACTTTGTGCCCCACGAGCTATCCCTGCTCGTGGTCGTCTCCTTCTCCTCTTTTTATCCCACCTTTTTATAAATACCATATATACCTATGGCTATACCTATTCACAGATAAGCTGATCTTGGCTTATCTGCACATAAATACAGCAACTCAAAGCGACAAAAATAACTCATACTCCTGCCTCCTATACTCCTCCCAACAATCCTGTGAGGGTAGTGGGGCTGAGAGAGTGACTGGTCCAAAACCACCAAACCAGCTTTTAAGGAAGGCCTAGAAGTGACAGTCTTCTGGTTTCTAAGCCAGCATCTTAACCACCAAACCAAATAAGCCAATGAAGTTCGCCATTATTTTTTCCGGATGATAATAGAGAATTTATCTGCCAGAAAAGAGCTATGCTTAGATTAAGTATACTGTCAACATTTCTATTTCTGACGTAAACCTTTTACTGTTTTCCTTCAACAGTCACTCCCAACTTTTGAGAGACTATATTTGAAGTCCTTGGTGCTCACTAATGCTCTTAGCTAGACTGACTTTATCTAGGTGTTCATTGTGATATTGGGAGCACCCACTGCGATGTCAGGAGCATTGGTGATGGTGCTCACCAGTGATGTTGCTCACTCCTATATTACCTAGTTAAGTAAGGAAACGACTGCAAGCAAATAACTAAGCTCAGAGAGCATCAACAACTCCACAGTTCAACCCTGAGCTACATATATTTGCTTCTGCTGGAGACAGTATTTGAATGAGAAAAATAATCTACATGTTAAAATGCTAGATATCCTGGTTGGGAACTCATTTGGGGAATATATCAAGTAAATTCAATTGAACAAATATTTTCTGATGCTGGAAAACCATAAGAATTTACCTTTGCTAGTATCTCAAACTCTGGAGCAAAATTTTGGCAAGGGCCACACCAAGGGGCATAGAAGTCGATGACCCAATGCTCTTTCCCATTCAGAACTTTATCACTGAAGCTCTGAGGTGTCAGATCCAGAGACACTTGAGGCAGATAACTAAACAAACAGAAGAACCATAGGATTCCAGTGAAATCAACAATGAAGTTAATGCCTTCATGTGAAGGAGTTCAGAGAATCTCCGACTGCAACAAACAACTCAATATTCTTAAAAGCAGAGAATCATGAGAGTTGATTTTGACTGCCCATTCATCATCATCCAAGATGAAGAGCACCTACTGAAATACTGATCAGCCCGAGTTTCAGAAAAAAATAACATTTTACTTTATTTGAGTGAAGAATTTCCTTTGGTTAATTTCACCTGGGATCTTAATAATAAAATCTTGAACATCTCTTAACACTTTAAATGGTGAATCAACTCCAAAAATTTATTCACCAAAGGGAATTTCCGGTTTTAGAAGGTGCATTATACCAGGAGTGTCAAACTGCCGGCCTGTGGGCCAGATGCATCATGGCGAAACCGCGCCCACCCCATTGCCGGCAATGGAAAAAAAGTTGCGATACGTCGCAACACGTCACGTGATGTTGCGAGTTTGACACTCTTGCATTATACACTTGCCTACAATATGGCATGAAAAGCATTGCGATAACTGTTGCTATAAGCTTCCACATTTCTAAGAATTCTTCATCAGGCAAATTGATTTTTAAAGCAAACAAAAAAAAGTTTGATCAAGTTGTGAACCAAGGTAGAGGTAAGCAACTCACCCAAGCGCCCATTTTCGCAATGAATAGGCATCTCGATGCCAGCCATTGTAGCTACTGTTGATAGGTATAAAAAAAAACAGTTACCCTTCTACTAAAATATTCAGTTTTGAGAAGAGCTACATAAAAATATCCTTATCCCAAATCTAACTAATACATTTTTCCTTAAATAAGCACTCTATAGTCTCAAGATTTTCCTCAAGTTTTTTTCCACAGAAGAAATTGTGACAAGGACAATTTAATGTCACAGATTCCGAAATGATGAGCATCCTTTTATTAAAATGTATGAATACTAAGAATATACTACAAGTGCAACTGTGCTAAGTCTGATTCAGTAGTTCTCTGTCCGTCCATTGGTCAAACAGTCTTAAGAAGCCTGCAAGCCATCAGTCATTTAGAAGGATAGTGTGCCCTCATCTGGCATTTCATATAGCAGTCATCCCTAATAGGTTCTATTAGGATCTATTTCACCTCAATTTGTTTAAACAGTTTTTAAAGTCCTTACACTAGATTCTGTCACCACATCTCAAGGGCAGGAATTCCATAAATGAGTAGTTAAATACAACTGAATAATAAAAATATTACAGAAAAGAGATTCATTCCAAAGAAGAACAAAGTACTACACTAGGGTACCTATGTCACTGTGCTCATTTAGTTTAGTCAGTCATATTATACACTTGCTTTTTGATAAATATTTCAAAAGAGAGTGATCAAAGTGTTACAGATCCTATTGTACAAATGTTGAACAACAGCTCGGAAACAAAAAAAAAGATATTTTGGATTATGTAAGGTGCAAATGTAGCACCTATATTCAACTCTTTAAAGCAGTTGTACACTTCCCCTGGATTGTGTGGTCTTCTGCAGCTGCTGTGCAATCCTGGAAAAAAATGCAATGATGTAAGGAGTTGCAAGCAGCTGCTATATTTGCCTTTCCAGCTATGCCAAATTACTAATATGCCTTCAGTTATGAAGTACTACACAATTGTAATGAATAGGGTTTAATCCAAATCACTGAATTTTATATTAGACCATCATTATTTTCCCCATCTAGACAAATAAAACCTGCTCAGATCTTCAAAATACACCACACATACAAGCATTTTTAACTAAAGCATTTTTGCACGAATTTAGACTGCAATAGGAGCAACTGCATTACTCACTAGTACTGATAAGATGAAGCTGATTTTTGTGGGAACAGCCTTATTTCAGGGTAGCCTTGAATATTTTCTTGATGACACAGGGAAAAATGTTTTTGGCAGTCCACACTACCAACTACAATCAGTCCATTCAGCAACTAAAACAAAGGATTGGATTATTCTAGTCGAGTTGTAAAAATTGCTCCAATAAACCATCCAAACATAACTGCAATAAAAAATTAAATATATTTTTAAAGAAAATCTACCTTATTCAATAGCTTATCATCTGTAGAGTTTGCTAACAGATTCTCCACAGGCAAATAACCATGACTTGAGTTAGCAAGAAAGTATACTTTTATACAGTTTGAGGCTGTTCTTTGGCAGTGTCAGAATAAGTGGAAAAATACCACTTTAACACCAGAACAACTAAGGACAATTTAAGATTATCTCACTCATAGGCAGAGTAAGAGATGAAAACAAAAAAAGTAGCCGCCATGCTTATTAATGCCCCAATTAGACACAAGTTAGAAAAGACCACCAGACTTTCTTTATTTTTGCATGGATTTCGGTTAAGACACCACACTGGTTATAAAAGGAAAGAATGCACACTCCTCTGCTTTTTTCCAAAATAAAAAGCCTTTGAACTACATGAGCCTATACCTAGGTCAGTGATGGCAAACCTTTTAGAGACCGAGTACCCCAAAACCGCCCCCTGTCCCCGCTCCGCCTCCCGCCCTGCCTGCTCCACCCCCACTCACAGGGCCACGCACCACCTCCATGGCCCGCCGCAGATCGCCCAGGTAGCTCTGCAGCGCCATTGCAGCCACGCCCTCCACCCACACCCCTCAGCATCATCTGCATGCTATGGGGCATGAGGGTGGAATCTTGTCCCTGCTGCCCGGCTATGTCCTTGGCTGCACTGCTCCATGCGGGCTGTGCCTGGGGGCGACTCTCCTCCAGGGGGGCTGCTGGTGAGGAGGGGGCCATGGGGGAAGGCGGGACTGGGGCAACGGCATGTGTGCCCACAGAGAGGGCTCCGAGTGCCGCCTCTGGCATGCGTGCCATAGGTTCGCCACCACTGACCTAGGTGGTGAATTGGAGTTTTTATATGTGTATAATGGTTATGGCAGTAAACCAAGCTTTTAGTAATCAGATGAACCTTAGCTGATGTTCATCTACCTAAGTTTCTCCAGTGAGTATCTCATCCCAAATTGCTTGAAAGAAAGCTAAAGGAAAAAGCAATTTGGAGATGTTTCTTTGAAGCATCTTCCTTTTCCCAAAGACAACATTTTGCAATTGTAGTCAAGGAGCCAAGAAGTTGTCATTTCTCTTGTGTTTGCATAAGTTAATGTTCTTTTTGTTGATTTCTTTTCTCTGACATGCTATGCCATGAATAGCAATGCATTATTCAAAATAACTCAGGAATTTAAACAGACCAGAGCCATAAATCAGATATGGAATCTCAAATAATGTCAAAAGAAAAGCATAACCCTATTTAATGTCTATTTTCACTGCATTTAAAAATCTGTTGCACTATTCCAATGAATTCAAACTATGGAAATGGTTGCTTTGGAATATCAGTATCAGCTACAAAAATGCAATTCGTAGGGGCAAGCAGGTAACCTGGACCCTGCTTATGTTCAAGTACACTACCTTTTCTGCCTATTTTTTATGACAGAAAGGGAGGAAAATATTGAATGGACTAAGTCAGTAGTTGTCGTGGCAAGCTTAAACTCAGATGAGGAAACTAACAATGACCGGCCAGTTCCAGTGTTGCTGGACTAACTGCTGCCTGAGGAGTCTCAGAAGAAGTATGGCTGTATGGCAAAACCAGCAGGCATAGCTGCCGCTGGTATCTGAAGATCAGGACCCTGGGCTACCGTCATTTCCCCCTCCAGTGCCAGGGCTCGCCATGTGGACAGCAGAGTAGAGAAAGGAACATCACCCTTCCAAATGTGCCACGCTGAGATTGCTTTTATTTAAGAGGAGCAGCATGCTCAGGCCTCTCTGTTGGCAACATTTTTTTATTTACTCTGACTATGTGGGCCTTGACTCCCAACTTGAATGGAAAGGCTTGTGGGCACTCCATCACAGGAAGCTTTTAAGAAGAGACTGGACAACTACTTGTCTGATATGGTAATAGGGTCTTCTGCTTGAGTAGGGGGTTGGACTAGGTCTTCTGTTTTTGAGCTTGGACCTGGATCAGCTGATGAACCTTCTACAACCCTTGGGTTTCATTTGACCACTCTCGTACCTGCTCTTTTGGACTAGAACTTTCTTTAGGGCAAGCTTTTGGGGACTTGTTTCCTCTGCTGTGGACATACGTGCAGCTGCACTCACATTTCCCTTTCCTCTTGTTTATTTGTTTCACAGATGTATCAATCACTAAAGTTTGCAACCATCTCTCTAGGTGGTTGTGTATGCTTGCCCTGGGACAGGACATGAGGTCTTTTACCACAGGTCTTTTACCAATAGACAAACTATATTAAAATTAAACATAAATGTTATGGAACACTGGGAGTTTCCACAGATGGTATTTTGAAAAAAAAAACCCCGCTGTATACACCCTAAGACAACTAAAAATGAGCAATATTTGCTTTTACCCTTGCCATTTTCTTCCATTCTGGCATTAAAGCTTGGCAAGGACCACACCACGGAGCATAAAAATCAACCATCCAGATTTCGTTATTCTTCCTTTTCTTCACTAGCTCAGTGAAGGTATCTGGTGTTAGAGACATCACTGATGGATTCATAAGATCCTGAAACACAGAATGGAAAAGTTTTAATGAAATTCCTTTTCAAATGTATCAACCCTCTCCAACCATACCAAACGGTGCTAGGCAACACTGCCTCTGGGGATAGGCAGGGCTTCTCATGACTATACCAAGGTTTAAAATTGGAAAAATTGGTGTTATACAGTTTACATTTCCTTCCTTGTAAGTGTTTATTACCTTGTGATTATTTATATTTTGATTGTTTTAAATTAAGTTATTTACTAAATGTAATACTGTAATATATGCCATGGCAACATCTGCAACATTTTTTTAAATATAAAAGTTTCGTTAAATAAATTTATGATCAAAATAAATTGCTATTTTTTTTAATTGAAAATTTTATAAAGTTTTACAATATAAATCCCCCCTCCCCCCCAAACCCAACCCTCCCTCCCTCCCCCCCTCAATTCCCAGAGCCAATCACAGGATTAACAATAAAATAATCATAATCTAACTAACATTAATCAACTATTAGTCTAACAAATCTATAACTTCCTTTAACTCTCTTTTAAAACAAATATACAATTATTAAATACCATCCTTTTAACATATTTTTAAATATTAAAAATCAGAAGTTCAATCAAAAACCAAATGATATTTTTTTGTTCCATATTTCAACTCAATATAAACAATCCATCTTCTCCAAACCAATATATATCTTTCTTGTGAATAATCCTTCACATAAGCGGAAATCTTGGCCATTTCAGCTAAATTTGAGACTTTAACTACCCAATCTTCTATAGTAGGTAAACTTTTCATTTTCCAATGCTGAGCAATTAACAATCTTGCAGCCGTTATAAGATTTAACATCAACTCCATTTCTTTTACATCCAAATCTTCCAAAATGCCCAATAAAAATATCTGTGGTTTAAACTTTATCTTTTTCTTAAAAATAATAATAATAATAATAGTAAAGTTGGAAGGGACCTTGAAGGTCATCTAGTCCAACCCCCTGCTCAGGCAGGAAACCCTATACCATATTTTGAATGTTCCACCAAATCTTAATTCAAAATGCTTTAAAAATTGCTATTTTTTGATGCATATCTTACAGGCCAAAGAGTCTAACCCACCCTTGAATTGTGTCTGGTTTGTATACAGTACTTCAGGTTTTGTATGATGCTAACTGGACCATAGATGTTCTAATTATATTTGCTTTCTGATAAAGCTGCTGAGACTCCTGTCGGATTGCAATGTGGTAGAAAATGTTAATAAATAAATAATTACCTCAATAAACTCCAAGATCTGTTCAGCTGAGTGATGTCCTTCATACTCATGTGTGTGAGACTGATTGAATACCACAGTGGTTGGATAAGCTCTAATGTTGTGCTATAAAAAATCATGAAGTAAAAGATCTTGAAAAATGGCAGGAGCTATGCCATTCAGTACTCTGGCAGGCCCTTTCTTCTGAAAAGTAAATCAAAGTACCCATATCCTATATCACTGCAATCATTTATTTAAAAAAACCAGAAGTGAACAAAACACCACATAAACACCACATAAATATTACCCAGGTTTTAAAAAAAGTTTTATATGCATATATTTAAGTCCCAACAAACATGGATAAGACTACAGGGTCAAAGTTACACACTGTAATTAAAAAATCATGATTTTAACTTCTGAGAAGTGCTTTGAACTTTTTTTTTTAAAAAAGCAGAATTTAACTTAAGGAAATAAGTATTTTTCCTGATTATTAAGACTCAAACTCTGAGTTTTTAACAGTAAATAACCAAGAGATTTTTCCACAGAAATCTGTTATCTGGATATTCAGCTCATTTATACAGTTCTAATTCTTTAAAAATCAGAAAAATTATTCTGCCTTTCTATGCACTTTATTCTTTATTTTCAAGGTTTAAGGTTCATAAAGTTTAAACGCTGTTAAGATCCTCAAAGAATTAGTGTGTCTGTTTGTGCACCCATGCAAGTGTATGTATAAAAGACTGTCTTTCATATAGAGGCTTTAACTAAAAAAAAGATGTAATTTCCCCTTTCCCCCACCACAATACGATTATGTTAATATGTGTAAGTGTATGCCAGTGTAAGTGTATGCCAGTAATCTTATTTGCAACTTACCAAATTGCAAATTCCTTCATGAACCGTACAATCCAATGTCCCAAACTTTAGTTGGCCATACAAATGCTTTGATGCTTTCCTCAGTTCTGGCAATAAAGCCCGACAAGGAGGACACCACTAATATCAAAGAGAGAATGAAAAAAAAATCAACATCTCCCCAGTTACTAGAGCAGGGGTAGTCAACCTTGGCTCTTTTATGACTCGTGGACTTCAACTCCCAGAATTCCTGAGCCACCTGAGCTGGCTCAGGAATTCTGGGAGTTGAAGTCCACGAGTCATAAAAGAGCCAAGATTGACTATGCCTGTACTAGAGCATTACATTTTTGGGTTCTTTTTGACCAATTGTTGTTGGTAATTGCCTATTCATACGTATGTTCCTTAAGAGTTTAACTGGGAGAAATACAAGTCTCTCTGGGCTTAGTTCTTTAAGGATGAATTTACCAAGTACTTCTATTACTCAACTCAACATGTGACCCTGCACTAACTACACAAAAGTATGATGAAATGATTTTTTGTGTGCATGCCTTTAAGTCAGTCATGACTAGCTGGATATATTCTTGCAGTTTTTATGAGAAGATTGCCTTCTCTCTAGGGCTGAGAGAGAATACCTTGCCCAAGGTCACTCTAGAACTCACAGTGTCCTAGAGTCTACTAAGATGGCGGCGCCTGGATTGGCTGCAGCTGCATTGGCTCTCGAAAGTGAAAAGTTTTTCGAGGGATATAAGCCACATGATCGGGAAGGTTTTAATGTGTTTGAGCAACGTGGTGGGACTAAGCTAACACTTGACTGACAATCTTTGCTTTTAGCTGTTTTGGAACTGTTAGTGAGACCGTTTGCGCTGTTTGAAATTGTTCTGCAAGCAGCAAGATTTGACTGCTGGCATGACAAATCAGGGCTGTTTCCGAAGGAGGAAGAGGAGGAGAGGCCCCGGGGCTTATGGAGCGAAGGAACTGGATGAGGCTGTCGGCAGGCCCAAGGAAGGGAGAGAGGCTTTGGGAGGAGTTGGAGGCGGCAGCGTGCTCCAGGGGCAAAAAGGAGTGAGGCCCCTTTAAGAAAAAGGTAGAAGAGACAGGATCAGAAAAAGAAAAGGCGGCAAGGTTGTTGTGCAGGAATACAAGCTAATTTGAGAGCTAATCCACATGGAGCTTTGTTTCCATCTGTCCTGTTTGCCATCGTTCACTCCCTAGAGACTAAAATGGACGTTCTGAAACTTGAACTGGCCACGAACAAGGAGTGTATATCAGAGGTGCTGACCCTTTGAGAGCTGTATTCAACAAAATTTCATTTTGATGTATGCCAATTCAAAGTGACAAAGTTGTTGTTGTTGTTGTTGTTACTACTACTACTACTACTACTATCTTGGTTACTTAACTACCACAGAAAATTGGTCCTTGATGAAATACTTACAGGTGCAAAAAAATCAACGAGCCATGGTTCTTTCTCCTTGCCAGGAAAATTTTGAGGTCCAAGTGTAATGACGTGGGAATTCACACTCTCCTTGGCAAAGGCCACTAAATCATACAGAATATTTTTCCCTTTAAAAGGAAACAAAAATAGAGTTGTGGTGTAGACAGCCACCTAGTCTTGGTTCAGCAAAAGACAGGTCAAGATGAGAAAGAAAGATTAAAATAAAAGAAAAAGAACATGTGTTCTGAGGAGGATTAATCAAGTTTGCAAGATCATTACTTCCCAAAATGGAGTTTAGTTTTTAAGATGTCATAACAAATATAACACTCCTAATGAAAGAAACTACAAGAATGTTAAAAGTCAATCTAATAGAACTATGTTTTAGACTGCAACTTCATCAGCAATATAAACCAGCACCTCCAACAGACAGCTAGTTAAGGCAAGCTACCAGAGATTAATGATCCAGTATTGTGAGAAGGCCTCTTTCAATCACCCTGAGCTTAATTCCAAACAGTCTTATGGAATAATCATCCCTGAATTCTACAGCATCCAAATTTTTTACTTAAAGTAGCAAACATAAAATCAATTCTCTTTCTGGTGAACTGAGAGCAAAATCAAGAGAACTCCAGTACAGGGACAAACTAGGCACTGTGTTAAATCGATCAGAGCCAAATCAATTTACGATTAATCTAAGAAATACCTATTAAATGTATCCCATCTTGCACACCAAATGAAAAACAGTCCTAGAAAGCTATCATCTTGAACAAAGGAGTAAAACAAGCAAAATAAAAAGATTGCTTAAATTCAGTTGGCCATTTTCTCATCCAAAGGGTGACATATATCTCAAATTATTTTCCAAGCTATGTTAAAGCAAGCAATTTAGAAGATGAAAGCAAAGGAGGGAGGAGACAATTCAGAATGGAAAAATGATCAATACAGAAAAAGCTGAAAACTCTCCTAGTCATTTCTTTGCTTAACAATAGCAGTATCCAAGATTGCTTTTTATATATACCTTAAATATGACATTTGGTACATGGAGATTTTTACTTTCCCACTGTGGCTAGAGTGGGCAAACCTTTTGATTTGGAAGCCATTTTTCTTTTCTACATACCACATTTTAATATCAGAATGTATAGACCAAAAATGTTGGCCCTTTTCCAACTGTTTATGTGTATGTATGGGGCTGTGTCATTCGCTAATAAAGAATAAATCTGAGGTTTGGGGGTGAGGCTAAGGGGTGCAGGGTATGCCTTAATCTGCACAAGTTGTTAACAGCATAACCTTTTTGTGACCCCAGAATCCTGAAAATGGGAAAACAAATCTTAATATTATGTCCTCAGCAACTTCATGGAGGATTTCAGTGAGTGTTCCAAAAGGAGAGCTGGGGGGGGGGGGCATGTACGGCTAGCAGACAATCCAACTCTTCCCTAAAGAAAGGGCATCAAGTACCACAACATAATGAATCAGAAAGAAGCTATCTACTCATTTTGTACTTCAATTCCAATTGATTCTAACTTGAATGTCAATGGGAAGGAACTGTGAAGCTGCAGTTAAATGTATTTGTAAAAAACTAAATTGCCTATCCCAGTTATAAATGTTGTAAATCTTCTATATAAAAATTGTTTACCATGGTGAATTTCATAGTTATCCATTCCACGTCCTTTAAAGACCACTACACACGGTTCATAAACATACAGACTGTTACAAATATTAGCAGCAGTAAGACAGTCAAACTTCCCAACCTGTGAAAGAAACAGTTATAAGTTGAAGGCAAACCTTCCACAAAATAAACATTCTACTTTCACTCTCATTTTTAAAACTTGTTTCCTTTTCTTTTTTGTCCATTTTTTTTTCAAGATCTTTGTTGAGTAAGAAATGATCTTTCTTTGCTAATGAGAGCATTGGTCAGTTTTGGCATATTTTAGCCAATGGACCTTAAATGCAATCAAAGCCTAGTTTTACCCCAAGCATGCTCACACTGTTCTATGCAAGTTAGAATCTCAAATCTTGAGACTACCTTGCAACTTCATTATATTTTCCATTATAGGAGAAAAGAAACACCCAGAGCTTTCTAACATTATTGGTGTGTGCTTCCAAATCAATCCCAACTTGAAAGGGGAAAGACTATTATTTTAGATGCTGACTTAGCGCATGCTCTAAATCCTTAATGAAAGAACAAATAGCTGCGGATGTCAGTCTAGGAAAAAAATGTTTAATCAGTCTTCCCAAGTCAATGATACATTTTTAAGAAAAGTGCAGGGGTGCCCAGATGAATGTGGAAAGCAAGGGACTAAAACAAAGTAGCAGGAAGCTTCAAAATGACCAGGGTTTGAAGAATTAATGGAAGAAAAGGGCACTACATAAACTAATATTGTCTCTTTAAACCAAAGATTATTGAGTTTCACATATCGGTACTTACTTGAATATTTTCAGCTTTAAGGAGAACACTTAACTTCTTAAGGTCATGGGCATCTGACTTGCTGTTTTTGCCAAACTGAAAGAATATTAACCATCGATGATGGGCCACGTGATCCTTGCAAAAGAGAAAAGGCAAGGAAAAACAACTCAGGCTTTTTGAAGGAAAAACATATTAAATAGAGAACAGAAAAAGAGATCAAATAGATTAGCTGATTTTTCCCAGGCGTATAATATGTCAGGTTATCCGTGGCTCCACATATTATTTATTATATGCATGCTTTCTCCCACTGAATAACTATAAATATGTATTTCTTTTTAACTCACAATGCAATTCTATGAAAGTTTCTTTGAAATGTCTATTTCTATGAACCCAAACATATGCATGGGTGAATGTGCTTGTGCATTATGTTGTATCAAATATACCGTCACAGCAAATTAAATAAATTCACCAATAATATGAACAGTCATATTATTTGACTTTTCATTCTTAACGGCAGAGTTTGAGCTTCCCAACCAAAACAGATTCTTTTATTTTCTCCCCTGCATCTTACATCTTGAGTTAAGCCAGGTGTAAACCCAGGGCTATCACTAAACCTCAGGAGAAGGCCTGCAGATTTGGTAGATGGAACGGGCCATACTGATGGCAACAACGGAGTTGGCAGCTTTGGTAAAGCCTGGAGACATGTGAGAGTCTCAGCAGTCTGTGTTTCAGGAGGATGGGGGCAGAGACTTCCTGGCAGTGGTAACATTTGGTGGCAGTGAATTTACTGATTTGTTTACAAATGCCAGTGGGCCGCACAAGGCCTCATGATGTACAGGCCTGCTCTACAGTTTAAAAGGAAACATGGCCCAGATGTGAGAAAAGAGGATTGGTATGACATATTAGGGAAAAATGAGGATCTAGAGAACAAAAAGAATATACGTGTTGCAATGAAGACGGATCATTTGAGAGTTAAAATTTTTACCTGTAAAGTAGATGCCAGGATTGTATCAAAGTCTGGAAGGTGCTTCATGACTTCCAAATATATTTCTCTTGCATCTAAGGAGTTCACGTACTGAAAAGAGTGGAAATCATCATATAAATGTTATTCAACTGTGCAGTAGGTATTTTATTTACCGTAATTTAATTGTTCACAATAATGTTTCAGTAATTTCTAAGGCATTTCAGGAGCCATTTCTATACTCTCAAATAGGCAAGATGCAGGGAAAAAAAGGTAATAGTAAGAATAAAAAGTGTAATTTCTTTGCATAGCTTATGTTTACTGCCACTTCTTTTTTTATATAATATTTTATTGATTTTCTAATTTTACAATTAAACATTTAAAAAGCAATGTGGTGACTGGGTAATCAGTGATTCCATAACATACATAAATCTTTAACACATATCTCAAGTTACAACATCAGATATTTCTCTTTATCACTTAATATCTACTATCTCATATTGAATTAATGTAGTTCTTATTGTTATCAACTAAGTAAAACCATCTTTGTTACATTTATCAATAATTTTGAACTTATACATATCTTAATTGTGTTTACATTCAATCTTATATACATCAATGTATTTAAAGTCTCAAAGAGAAGATCAGATCTCATCCAGTTTCATCTGCGTTGCTTTAAAGGTGCTTGGTTGTAGTTTTGACTTCGGTTGTCAAAACTTAATGACGAACCGTATTGCTATGGCAGCTTAATGACGAACCGTATTGCTATGGCCGGTCTTTTCCCCGCCGGTTTGGAAAATTGCCCCGGATCAAGCAGAAGGGCTATTGCCCTTCCGCGATCAAACAGGGGTTCTCTCCTTGCTCGTCACCCCTACAGGGCGACTTTCGACCCTTTCCAGCGTCCCCCAGCAGATAAAACTGGACGCTGAAGACGGAGCTCGCCTCCATGCGTCCGCCAGCACTGCAATGGCAAACCAGAAGCCTTTTACTGCCACTTCTGATATCTTCTCATTCTTTAAAAACATTCAGTCTTCCTGAAATGATCCGGTGTTAAAGAGAGCTGTAGAAATGAGACAACTTTTTTCACTATGTGCTGCTTTCCACCCTTACTTAGATCCTATCAAAATGTCAGAATACACAGAAGGAATTCCAGAGGGAAAAAATGTTTATTTTTCAGTGGTTTGCCACTGTCTCCTTCCTAGGGCTGAGAGAAAGACTGATCCAAGATTACCCAATTGGTTTTGTGCCTAAGGAGAACTAGAACTCACGGTCTTCTGATTTCTAGCCTGATGCCTTAACCACTTCATCAAATTTACTCAGTATCTACCAATATTAATTATCCTAAATATTTATATTTTGTCCAACATTAGAAAAAGAATACAATAAATACAATACAATAAATAGAATAAAGTGGTGAAGTTAAGCACTGGGCACTTTAGTATCTTCAGGACAATTAAAAGAATGCTTACATGATATAAGGCAGCGGAATTAGTACAGTTATATGCTCTCTAAAGATATAATAGCAATAGCGCTTAGTCTTATATACCATCCCATAGTGTTTTGCAGCACTGTGGGTGGTTTATAATGTCAGCATATTGCCCCCAAAAATCTGGGTCCTCATTTTACCGACCTCAGAAACATGGAAGGCTGAGTCAACCTTGAGTTGGCCAGGATCGAACTCCTGACAGTGGGCAGTTAGCCTGCAATACTGCATTCTAACCAATGCGCCACCAGGGCTCCAACCGATACCCTCCAGGTATGATGGATAAGAAATCTGAGCAGCCCAGCTAGCAAGATCATGGACAATGCTGCCTGGGGATTAGGGTAGTTTAGAACACCATATTTCAAGGGTGACAGATTGGAGAAGACTGACCTAAAGTACAGATGTTCTCCAACACACAAACTTTACTCTTTCTCTGGAATGTCAAAAATACCCAAACACTTAAATGAACCAGTATCAACTGAGCATAAGCAAAAAATAGGAAGAAAAAAGTACTAAGATACTTGTTCCTTCACCACCTCCACCAACACCAACTACTCAGTGTACACAAAGGCAAACCAATGGTAAAACTCATACCAAAACACCTCCTTTCTCTTTATTAGTTAATGTGGCTCCAGGTGGAAAATACGTTGTTGTGCTAGATGAGATATCCAAACTATCACAAAGCTCACCCTGGGTGGCACAGTCCATCCAGCCTACTTTAACCAGGCCTTCCTGTATTGAAAAACAAGAGAAAATGAAAAACTGAAATCTAATAAGAGATACATCACACATCTGTTTGAATGGCAGGCATACTTTGCCATCCAGTTTATGCTTCATTTATAAAATAATTCCATCGAGATAGAGGACTCTAGTATGTATTATGCTCTCTCCCACTGAAGTCAGTAAGGTGAAGTCCTTTTCTTTGGGCCAAATTTCACCGACATATTTAATATTTAAAAAAACAAACAAAATAAAAATGCTTACCAACATGCCAGCCAGTTTAAGGCGTGTTCGAGAAGTCAAACAATCTAGATAAATTACATTAAAATGAGTAAACATCTTTTTAAAAAAAGGCTTATATTAATCTACACTAGGATTTCTCAACCTTGGCCATTTAAAAATGTGTGGATTTCAACTTCCAGAATTGGCCTGTTAGCGCTGGCTGGGGAATTCTGGGAGTTGAAGTCCACACACTTGATTTACATATTTGTATGTATGTTCAAACCATTACACAACTAAATATTGTTTGGGGGAAACTGTTAAGGTATAGTCTCAACACAAAGAGATTATACAAGACTTGGCATTGAAACCTATGAAAGATAGTCAGGAAAGATTTCTTCATGTCCCTCAACTGAAATATAGAACATACTAAATCAAGGCAGCAAAGCATCTAAATCATTTTCTAGCAATCTATTGTAGTCCAATTTTTTCTCATTTAATATTTTACACACACACACACACACACACCACCCAAAGCTTCGCAGGGAAGCATGAGGGTCTGGAATTCCGTGTTGGGTCCCTGCTTTGGTTTGACACCAGGGTTGCTTCTGCCCAATCAGGGAAGGAGGAAGAGCTGATAACCTCCACCCCTCTGAAAAGATAAGATTTGCAATCATAAGAGAAGGTCTAAAATTAACAAGAAAGGGCAAAGAAAATAATAATTTATCCTCAATGCAAAGATGAGATTTTAAAAATAGCTTTTCAAAAGACCTGTTAAAAAGCAAAACCTATTCCTGCAGGGTTATAATTATCAGATAGAATCCTGCCTCTTGAAGTTCAAAATATATTATTGAAAACTAATTTAAAAATTTCTATCCTAGAAGCAATTCTAAATATTTTCCTGCTTAGTTTCAATTTTAAGTTTTTTGACTGTTAGAAGAATTAAAATCTCTCATCCATTCTTTGATAGCAAACATATATTTACCTCCTTGTTCAGTGCAAAAGGTAATTAACCAGCCAATATCAGAAGCAAATGCAGTTTCAACAGCATTAACAAAATTTCCTAGGGGAAAAAAAGAGCAGAATGGATTTAGGAGTTTGCACCTATTGTTGTATTTATTCATAAGGCTTACATAGTATGATTTAGTTGTAACTTGAAGATCATATTTTTTGTAAACATATTTTATAATTTATGAAAGAAACATATTTTGGCTAAAACATATCAACTATATTTGATCCAACAGTGAACTATTTATTTATTATCTACTCACTGTCCAAGACTCTGCTTTGGGTGATTTAAAATAATAAATACTAAAAGAAAAACGTATGCAACTTGAAAATAAATACTTATTCAAAAATAAATATTTACCTGCCCATAGTTCTGTCACTGTGCTTGTGACATACTGCATGGCAAAATTCGTTAAACTCTCCTTTGATCTGTCACCATAAAATTTCACTGGATTCTAAAAAAGATTTGCAAAAGCATCCAATTTTAAAATAATAATATGTGGTCACACATATTAAGCAATAGTCTTGGGAACTTATTTTTATCCTTTATCTGTGCTACAGAAAGTTACTTTTTTGACTTTAGAAGAGGAATCTGGAGTAGAAATTGAATACATAACATTATTACCTTATCAATGCTATAGTTTTTCCCTAGTTGAAACACTAAAAGGATCTACAAAATATGAATAGCTGCACTTAAGCAGAACAGAACAACAATCTATGGTCTATATTCTATCCATTTAGCTGCACCTAAGGAGAACAGAACAACAATCTATGGTCTATCCCAGGGTTAGGCAACCTCAGTTCTTTTATGACTGACTCAGGAATTCTGGGAGTTGAAGTCCATGAGTCATGAAAGAACCGAGGTTGCCTACCCCTGGTCCTGTCCATTTATCGCTTAAAGATTTGACACTTTCTTGCAATTGGAAAAATTCAGGGTTAAAACTGCTTGGGGTTTTGGATTATGCAGGGGCTTTTCTTCCCATTTTCTGGAAGTAAGGAGAATCCTTCTTCATCTCTGCTCAACAGAAAGGCTGGGGACAGACACTGTAAAAAAAATTGGGGAGCAGGATACCTTGTACCTCTTTCATGCACCGCCTTAGTCTTTTCAGAATCAAAGTATGAACAGGCCTACTGTTTCAAGTTTCTTCTCAGCATCAAATGCCTTCTATCATACTTCCTCAAAAAAGGCAATTCTAAATTTAAGACCAATGAAAACTGGACAGAAAAAAAATCTGCATATTCTCAGAAAATCTAAGACATCTTTCTCATTTAAGAAACAAATTACCGGGGGAAACAATCTTCCTTTCAATGTTGAGATACCCTCTTGCAATAGTATTCAAGTGTTTGGGCTTGAGGTTACATATCCCCATGTAGCTAGGACAAGCTCTGGCCCCCAAGTCTCTAATAAATGGGAAAGACTTTTTTCTTGCCAGAAATCCCTGAATGCAGTGGAGTTACCTCAAAGGCTCCTCTATGGAATGTAATGGAATGCTAGATTCTGTGCCTATTTACCATTCCACTTTTGAAGACGTAGAGGCTGGGGTAGCTATTGATTCCCTTACTCCGACAAAGCATTCTGTTATCACCACAGTTGACGGCTCCAATGCGTATTAATCCATCCATTTCTTTAGCAAATTCTCTCCACTTCAAATGAAAAAAAAAGAAAGGATTATTTTTCAGCCTTTTAGTCCAGTTTGGAAATGCTTAAAAGAATGTGATTATAATACTTGTTCCTTTAATTGTAACTCAATTGTTTACAAGTATTGTTTACAAAAAAAACTTAACTTTTTATTATTAGGTTAGCTGAATAATGACATCACCACTACCAAGCACATTCCTTATTCTTATTCAATATTGCTACATGTTCTCAAATACTGTCAAAGTGGGAAAAGAATTGATTTGACTCTTAGCAGAACTGTTTGAGAAGAAATGGTGGCAGACTGCAAAGCACTGCCTACACTCTTGCCAAAACATACAATAGGGTTACACATGGACCAAACTGGGGAGCATTATATAGCTGAAATATAGTCCTGGTCTATGCTAGAAGGATGCAGCTTCTTCTTATTCTCATGCCGCAGCAAAAGTCTTCATGTTTCCGCTCAATCAGCCCCCTAGGATTCCATCCACAAAAAAAGAAGCAACTGGGACATAAATTCAATGACAATACACCTGCAGTGGCAACCTACCGTGGGTGCTAAATCATGGCAATGTGAACATCGAGGAGAATAGAAATTTACAAACCACAGTTCTCCAGAACCAATAGCAGCATCTATTAAAAAAAGGAAGAATGGTGAAGAACTTTATTTTTACCACTGAAGAATTTGGACATAATGGGGAGGGGAGGGGAAGTGGGAGCAAATAGATTATCCCAGTCTTCTCCTAAACCAGGGGTAGGGAATCTTGGCTCTTTTATGACTTGTGGACTTCAATACCCAGAATTCCTGAACCAGCCATGCTGACTCAGGAATTCTGGGAGTTGAAGTCCACAAGGTTCCCTACCCCTGTCCTAAACCAATGCCCTCCAGCAGGGTAAGACTTTCATGTCTTCCAATCAACATGCTGCTGATCTAGAGATGATGGGAACTGAAGGATAATATATATGGGGAAAGAATTGGATTGAAATATCTCTGCATCCCATTATCATTGGGGTGGGGGGTGGGGGGAGAATATGCTTACAATATATATTTTAAAAGACCTTAAAATGAGAGGGAAACTTGCAAGTTCCAGCTGGACAACAACTCCCATCATTCACAATTACTCTCCTTGTTTGTTGGGAAGCAACTAGATTCCTATCCCTGCTTTAAAACACATGATACATGGCTAATTAGATTTGAAGGTGACCAGACCAGCAAAACATAACTCCTCCACTAAAAGTTAGGCTATATTAGAAACACTAGTAAGAAATAATAAAGAGAGTGGAGCCTTTATTTTTAGACGTTCCTTAGAAGTCCCCAAAGCTGGGTACTTTTGAAAACTAAATGCTGGATTTGGCAGAGCCTGCTACAATTCAATTAACTATTCTGGTATGCATTAAGAAACCTGAAGAACAGGTTTCAAATTAATGGTACAAAAATGATTAAGAACACTCAGCCAGCTCCATGGAGGAGTGAAGTTCCTTTCCTTAGTTTCTCCTTTGAATAGAAGTTGAAGGGAACCTTGCTCTTTAAAAGTGGAACTGCACAGATCCTGGACCAAAGGAAAGAATATACAGAAAATGCCTGCCATATCAATTCTAGTTGCCCAGCAACAGAGAATATTTTGGCATCCCACTTCTTACAAATCATCATGCCAATTTATTAACCTCATGAATATATGCTCACTTAAAAGTCAATTTAAGCTGCATACCATATTAATTTGGCAAGGTAAAAAACAGAAACAAGGGGAAAGAATTAATATTAGTAGGTCTACTGTAGGATGAAAACAGCATTACAGGGATAAGTGCATGAAGTATGAACATGAGGTATTGACCTAAAAGCAGGGAGACCAATGTTTAAGTCCATGCTCAGTGACAAAAGCTCAATCACTATTACTTTATCCCTGCCTAGTCAACCTGACAGTCACACGTTCGCTCAATGACCATTTCACTCAGTGATTATTTAACTTCAAATTTAAGAACTGCAGTCACTAAATGAGGGTGTAAATAAAACAATCTTTGGACACCATGTCACATGGATTCAGAATGACATTCTGCTATCTGCAAAATAACAGCAAAAAAGTCATAAAAAATAACACAATAAAGAAACTGGAAAGTAGAAATGTTAGGAAACTACACAATCACAAACGACTTACCAAATTCTCCTCTATCTAATGTTATGATTTCAGGATCATCATCATAGATACCTGGTAAAAAAAAAAGTAGCCAGTTAGCATTTTTAGAAGTCCATTTAACACAGATACATAACACTTAAATACTAATAATCAATTATTACTCCTTTGCTCATGTATACCTTAGAGCGCATTAAACCACGAATAGCAAGACTCATTAGGTTCTTGTAGTTATTTTCTTTCAACTTTTCTGACATATCCTAGAATATTTTACAATAACAAAATCTTAGCATAAAAACCAATCAGTAGTGGCCATAATACATCTCTTTAAAACAGGGAAGCTTTATTTCATTCATACATACAGTGTGTACATTTTCATTCTTTTGCTTAAATGAAACTGAGTCTCATAGCTCAGTTTTGTCACACATAACACTGTCAAGCTTTTAACAGCACAGAACAATGAAGAAAGATTCATAGTAAGTCTCATTATTTTGCTTTATTGGCAAAAAGCAAAGGGCTAAAACTTGGAAATATGAAGAAACCAAAACTCTAGTACTTATTCATGAGTATATTAAGGCAGTGTCTGAGACCCACCTGAACCTCTTTTATCCAGAATGTGAGACCAAAGGACTAATTATCTTTTCCCCCAGATAAGACTTACATTGAAATATCCATCTACTTATTATTAGTATTGTTTTGAAACACTCCCAATTCTTTCCCAGTATCAGAAATCTATTTACAGTGCAAGGAATGTCGTTTGTGGAGAAAGTGAAAATGCCTCTGTCCATTTTGTTATAGGATGCAGATAATTGAGAATTGTGTGTATCAGGAGAGACATTAAAACAAGTTACATGCAATAGGAAGAGGATACTTAGGAAATGTGTATGGTAAAACAAGAAAATATAGTCTCAACAATAATAATGATCTCAATGATTCTGGGTAATAAATGCAGAGCACAAAATCAAAGAATCAGTATAAAGGAACCACACTGAGTTGATTTAACTCTAAAAAGAGAATGAATGAGAACTGAATTGTGAAACCAATATATGAAGGAAGGGTTTAAGGGGAAAGGGGAGACTATGAAACTTGTGAGTAAATATAGAATTCCTCAGAAAGGTTAGAAGTTTAAAAAGCAACAGACAACATACAAAGCAATAGAAGGATGTAATAAAAGCAAGGACAGTTTGCAAAGACAGAAAGTAAGAAGTTATAAAGTGGGTGGTATCAGCATAAACCAAATGTACTTTGACTTTTTCTTTTTTTTCTTAGATCCTCCTTTAATTTCTTTTCATTCATTGTGCTCTGTATTACCTCAAATAGAAAGAATGTGTTATGTATGTATGGCTGGCTATTGCACTGCCAGTTGGCCATCCATACCAAGAAGCAATTTTAAATGGAGACTTTTAGTCAATCTGAAAGCAGTCTGAGAACATACTATGAAGCAACTCATTAACAACTCTGTTGGCAAAATAAATTTAATATAGTCAATGCCATATTCCCAAAGTAATTAAAAAAGCCAAGTATATATAATATGCTATCACACAATATCCATACTCCTGATTAAGACTTAAATATTCCTACATCTTTTTAGGTGCAGATTACGGCCAACATTTTCCTTCGAAAGTTTTTTTTTTTTTTTAAACAAATGGACCACAGGGAAATAGCAGGCAACAATTCAGTTTCTCCTACAAGAAAGTATCTTACCAAAATCATAGCGGTAAAAGTGCCAGCTTTCATAGCGACCTCCCTCCTGATGATCTTCTAGACCTTTCTCACCATATTTATCATACTTCTTTCTCAGATCTTCATCTTTTAATACTTCATATGCTCGGTTTATTTTCAAGAAATTTTCATGTGCCTCTGGATTGTTCTGGAAAAAAGAGTATTGGTGTTAAATTAAAATATTGAGAAAAATATTGAAATCTGCTCAGTACATTTCAATTTTCAAAAACGTTCTGACACTGGCATTGCATTAATTTTTAACTGCTCATTACATTTTTGCTAACTGAAGCTGAAGACATTACCTAGGATTCTGACAAGTGCTAGCTAGGCAGGACGGGCTATGATAAGGCAAAAGGTAATTTGCCTATTACCATCACCTCATCAGCAATATCACAACTTCGTTACAGTGGGGGTGGGAATGGCCTGATGAATCTTTTAAGTGGAGTGAGCTGTAGCATGAGAAATGATAAGCAGCTGATTATATGACTTCTAAGTTCCTACATGTTGGTATAATTTTGCTTCTTTCTGAACCTTTTCATTTATTTATCTATAGCTCGCAAATCATAGAGGTAACTTCTCTAAGGAGAGGTAAGCAGGAAACTAACCTATTCCTCCTCATTGGCCAGCATTTTCTGGATCTGAGCTTGAAGTAGAATGAATGCTGCTATTACATCCACAGCATTAAGACAGATTCTATTGTTGGGTGCATAATTCAAGTAAGAAATATCACATTGCACAGTAATCCTGTACAAAGTGTGACCTATTTCAAAAGGAACACAAGCTACTCATTTTATAGAAATGCATGCAGTGTGTGTGTCAGACTGATTATTATTATTCATGGCTGACTGGGGCTCTGATTACAAAAAGAAGGCATTTATCATGTATCTTTGTAGTTTGCTGCATACATTTCATGGATCTATTATTATTTACCCTGAAGGTATAGATCAGTGTTTCTCAACCTTGGCAACTTTAAGATGCTGTGGTTGCGGAATTCTGGGAGTTGAAGTCCACATATCTTAAACTTGCCAAGGTTGGGAAACACTGGTGTAGATTATATAATCAAATAGGTTTGACTACAACTTCTGGAACTGTAGTGTTTCATGGGTATTTCCCCTTTTGATTATATAGAGAACTCAAGATTGTATAAGTGTAACATAAAGCACTGTACTTTTGAAACAATTATACCAAGTAATCATGAAACACGTATTATAACAAGATAGAGATTTAAACATTTGCATGTACATTTCTTAATTAACAGGAAAACATTTCCTGACAAGCCTACCTACCTGGTTCTTGTCAGGATGCAACTTTAGAGCCAACTTTTTGAAAGCCTGCCTAATTTCTCTACTTGTTGCTTCTTTGGATATTCCAAGTAAACTGTAATAGTCTTCAGTTGGATCAACTAAAGCTACAAGGCATATTAAAATGAAATACAAGGAGACAATTTTTATAAAGTCTTTGATGCATTGTCTTCTGGGAAATGAAGTCTCCATTATGAATATCTTAGTCAAGTATACTTTATAATAGACTAACAGATCTCACTCTGATGTAACCAGGACTGCATATATTTCTGAAGAAGCTTCTTGTAGGATTTTTGTTGTCATAAACCAGGCATAGACATATATGCTTCTTAAGTAAACTGGGCCTAGGAAAATAACGAACAGATTTTAGTTCTTTTATGTTGTACAGCAAATTCATGACATGAATTCCCTCAGTGGTTCCCCCAGTTTTCTCTAAAGCATTCAACATAACTCTGCTGTTTCTATATTGTTCTGCAACTATGCTTGCAAAGAGACATAACTCAACTTCCTCAAATTTAATTGCCTCTCTCTGTTGCTGTAACCTGTTCCTTGATCCAAAATATCCTGCATTGAGAGTGCAATAGTAATAATAGACAGTACAACAAAAGTACAAAAATAAGCATTTCTTTTGGAGTGAGCAAAAGAAGCTATTATTGCAATGTCTAGCCTAATTAAGAGAAGAACTAGAGGTGACATGATAGCAATGTTCCAATATCTCAGAAGAGGTCAACCTATTCGCCAAAGCACCTGAAGGCAGGACAAGAAGCAATGGATGGAAACTAATCAAGGAGAGAAGCAACCTTAGAACTAAAGAGAAATTTCCTGAACATTAGAACAATTAATCAGTGGAACAATTGGCCTCCAGAAGTTGTGGGTGCTCAATCACTGGAGATTTTTACGAAGAAATTGGACAGATATTTGTCTGAAATGGTATAGGGTCTTCTGCTTGAGTAGGGGGATTGGATTAGAAGGTCCCTTCCAACTCTGTTATTCTATATTCTCATTAAGTGAAAAATAAGCCATACATTTTTGCCAATGTATTAGGAGCACCCAGTCAGAAGAGAAAAAAAGAGGAAGAACCATAACATTAGTGACAAAGCACACACTGTAACTGGAAGAAAGTTCCAGGTTTTCTCCTTACATAATCAGTTGAATCTAATTAAGGAAGCATGACAGGAAAGTCCATTGCAAAAGAATCTGCCAGCACTTGCCTAGAAAGACAATTAATTGGTTTTGGAATAAGGTGGCCCCCATGTAATAAATTATTGAGAATCAGTTTGGTTCAGTAGGCACCCGGGTAAAAGCCAGGAAACTATGGACTCTGGGCCTGGCTTCAGGCATGAAAGCTGGCTGGGAGACTTTGGGCCAGTCACTCTTTCTCAGTTCATGGCTGGCCTATAGGCCAGCTAATCAAATCCTGTCACAACCAATGTATCAGCACTCTGATGATCTGAAAAAAAGCAGACCCTGCACTTGCAGAAAAAATGCTAGGAAGGAAAAATGCTAAGAAATCATTCCTGAAAGGTAGAAATGGAGTTTAAGTACTTTTAACGTGAGGAAAGTGTTGCCAACCAATAGAAAATAAAGAAATAGAGAAACGTGTCTTCTCTCATGGGCCCTGCAAGGTTTGCTGTAAATTAGGGAGGAGCAGTCTGTAAATCAAATTCAAAACTTGAAGGATTCTGGGATTATCAAGAACCTAGAAAAGCTGCCTTATATTTAATTTGTTCAACTGATTTCTATATTGCTTCCCCTTTAGCCGTATCTTAAATCAGTTATTTCTATATTTTTAAAATACAGTAATAAAATGTTAAATATGAAAAACAGAAGAAAATAAAACCATTTGTGCATAACATTCATTTAGGGAAGACTTGAATGAAGAGATAAGTTTTCAACAAGGATCAACAAAATATAGATGCCTTACATGCCAGTAAAAAATGACAATAAAGAAATAATAAAGGTTATCTTATATAGGTTTCAGTTTACAAAGTGAGGGCCACCATAGTCCTAACTACGAGTAATCAGGAAAGGGCATTCTGCCAACCCCAGCACTTGCAAGAGGACTTCTCTGATATTTGATAGGATCTATATCCTAGTTCAAGATTGTTTACACACCAGGGGTAGTCAACCTTGGCTCTTTTATGACTCATGGATTTCAATTCCCAGAATTCTGGGAGTTGAAGTCCACGAGTCATAAAAGAGCCAAGGTTGACTACCCCTGGTTTACACCCTTGCATGCCAGACTCAAAATTTTGATCCAGCTTGGTAAACTAACCGATAGTCAATGGTAATTGCTTCAGCAGAGGTATATGGCCAAGTGCCCCATTTGGTGTTCCAATATTACATTCTGCATCTATTTCCAGATCCAGCAGAAGCAAAACCACACATTATACTGCATTACAACAATCTAACTGTAAAGCATTCAATATATGGATTAATGAAGTTAGATGGTTAAGGCAATTAGCTCTTCTAGCCCAGTAATACAGTGATTTAGCAGTAGTTCTACATGACACTTTCTCAGCCTTTGAGCATGGGCTCTTTTGCACACAAAGCTACAGCCCCTTACTGTGCAGGTAAGGAAGAGGCTCACCTATTTATTCCTGTGGTTCAAAGGCAGAAGCATTCCAGCAAAGCAGCTTTACAATATTCAGATGAAGCGTGGCTAAAGGAAATAAGCAAATGCACTCACATATAGTTCACCCTGAGAAGAAATCAACAAGAGAATGAGTGGGAAAAAAACTACACACTAAAATTTTCAAAATCAAGTTTTTGAAAAAACTAAGGTAAGTATAAATAATACTTTAAGCATTAACATTCTTCCATCCTAGTTTGTGGCTTGAAAGATAAGATAAGATGACCTTTATTGTCATTTTTTACTGTGGGCACAATGGCACACATCAAAAATGAAATTTAGTTGCTCGTTCTCAAAGTGAAACACATACATGACATACACCTAAACATACTATGTACAACATATGTATAGACCCACATCCCTACATATACATAGCAAATAAATATTAAATACTATCCATCTTGAATATATAACGGAAGGAGGAAGCTTGAGAGTTCACAAGGTTAATGCTGTATGGAATGAAAGCCATCCTGGTCCTTTAAAAATATTAACAGAGCTGCCATTTTCTTGAGATCTGGGTCCTGCTAGTATGGCCTTGTTCCTTTCTGGAGTACTAATGATCCACCTTGCCTTTATAAGGGATTGATGAAATAATACATAGGCATGCAATCTGATGCCATCCAGATACATCTTTAGGCAATTCCCATTAGTCCAAGCCAGCAAAGACAATGGCAAAGGATTATGGAAGCTATCATCCACAGCAATGGCCTCTCTATACAGATAGTCCTTGACTTACAACAGTTCATTTAGTGACCTTTCAAAATTAGAAAGGCACTGGAAAAAGTGACTTATGACCGTTTTTCACACTTACAACTATTTGCATCATCTCCATGGGAACATGATCAAAATCCAGACTTGGCAATTGATTCGTATTTAAGACCCTTGCAGAGTCCCAGGGTCATGTGATCACTTTTTGCGACCTTCTGACAAGCAAAGTCAATGTCTAGTTGTAGCTCCAACTTATATTTGGCAGTCTCTCTCTCTCCCTAACTCTTAAGGAGGAGAGAGTTGCAGTGCTGACACCCCACCGGGGTTAGGATGGGGAGGAGGACTAAAGGAAACCAGCCAAAATCACATTCTAATTGCAAAACTCTTGGCCTGTTCCTACACACAGACATACACACACACAAAAAAGGGGGGGGGGACCAATAGCGGCTTAGAAAGCGGGTAAAGAGTGAAGGCAGCAGCGTCTCGAGAAACAATGCAACGGCTCCCCCGGCCTAGAGCTTGGAAAACCTTGAGGAACGGCTAAAACACACCAGAAAAAGCCGCCGGGCAGAAGCCGCGGCGGGAATTTAAAATCAGCAAGGCATGCCAGGGCTGCGGTGGAATCAAGACGGCCTAAGCTCGGAGGAAGAAGAGGGGCTGGTGGGCGGAAAAGGGAAGCGGAGGCAAGCCATGCCCTTCCAACGAAGGGACGGGAAAGGAAAGCGGGGAGACGCTTCAGCCAGCAGCGGGACTGAGATCGGGGCAGCCGGAAAGCGAGGGTACCTCGCGGCTCCAGCTTTCTTTATCTTTCCCAGGCCGCGGGCGCTGGAGCAGAGGCGGAGGAGGCAGCTGCAGCAGCCGGAGCCTTACCTGATGCTGGGATCTGGTGCCGGCGCGGGGGAGGAGCCGGAGTTGCAGCCCGGAGCGGGCAGGCGCGGGGAGCCGACTAGAGTGGCGAAGATACCAGCGGGGAAGCGAGGCGGCGGATCCGGTTCGCGGCCGGAGGAGGCGGCGGCGGCGGGCGGGGTTGGGAAGGGCAAAGTGGGCTGACGTGGCTGCTGCTCCGACCGCCAAGTCTCCCAGGGGAAATCTCAGGGTGGAGACCCTGGCCCAAACCCCTGCAACTTACACAAAGTAGCTCTGGAGGAGGAAGGGCGGGCCGGGCCTCTGCACATGGCTGCTCCGAAGCCAGCCCCGGCGCTAAGCGAAGTCGCAGCGGCCTCCCTACAGCCTGCTCTTCCGTTTGTTTGCTTCTCCCGAAGCGAACGCCTCGGTATTTACTCCGAAGTAATCTTTGTGACATGACCGGGAGGACTCGGGACTTCTTTGTCCTTTAACAAGTTGTAGTAGTTGCTGAAATAGCAACCTCCGCGCCGTAAAGACGCGAGATCCCCAGTATCTCGGCAGCGGCCCTTTTCTGGCTTTACTTTAGCTTTGCTTGGGTTTGTTCGGAGGTGTAGCCGGTAGTTCCTATTTGTTTGTAAGCCTGTAGAACAGGTGCTTGGATGGATTGGGGGAAAAGTGTCTCCTACCGATGAATCTCAGATGTCTCACCCCCTTCTTTCTTTCTGTTGTTATTTACTAGCTATATCTGTCAAATTAGTGGGTGGGAAGAGAGAGGTGGCTTTTTGCAGCCCTGCTCATTAACATCCCACAGGGCTGCTCATCACTCCCACACCCAAAGAGAAGTTGGCACCATGGCCAGATCCCTTGGTTTGGAGTTGTCCTCACAAAGCAAAGCATGTTTAATGCTGGGGAGGGAGGCTGAACTTCCCTCCTTATACCTAGCTTCTCTCTTGGTAAGGGCGTAAATGGCTTTCTCCCAGAAATGGGAAGCAAGGAATCAAACAACGAATCAGAACCTAGAGGCAAACAAAATCATTACTAAAAGCCAACATGGGTTTGTCAAAAACAGATCATGCCAGACAAATCTTACTGCATTCTTTGACCAAGTGACAAAATTAGTGGATCAGAGGAATGCTGTGAATATAATTTACTTGGACTTCAGTAAGGCATTTGATAAAGTATATCACAACCTACTACTTGATAAGATAGAAAAATACGGGTTAGACAGCATCACCACCAGATGGATCCGTAGCTGGCTGACTGGCTGTACTCAGCGTGTGGTCCTCAGTGGAACCACATCTACATGGAGGGAAGTGTGTAGTGGGGTGCCCCAGGGCTCTGTTCTAGGCCCAGTGCTCTTCAACATCTTCATCAACGATTTGGACGAGGGGATAGATGGGGAACTCATCAAATTTGTGGATGACACCAAGCTGGCAGGAATAGCCAACACTCCAGAAGACAGGCTTAGGGTACAGGAGGATCTGGACAGACTTGAACACTGGGCGCTATCTAACAAAATGAAATTCAATGGTGAAAAAAGTAAGGTTCTACATTTAGGCAAGAAAAACCAAATGTACAGGTATAGTATAGGGAGTACCTTGCTCAATAGTAGTAACTGAGAGGGACCTCGGAGTCCTAGTGGACAGTCACTTAAGTATGAGCCAGCAGTGTGCTGCAACTGCCAAAAAGGCCAATACAGTGCTAGGCTGCATTAACAGAGGGATAGAATCAAGATCACGTGAAGTATTAATACCACTTTACAATGCCTTGGTAAGGCCACACTTGGAATACTGCATCCAGTTTTGGTCACCACGATGTAAAAAAGATATTGAGACTCTAGAAAGAGTACAGAGAAAAGCAACAAAGATGATTAGGGGACTGGAGGCTAAAGCATATAAGGAAAGGCTGCTGGAATTGGGTATGTCTAGTTTAATGAAGAGAAGGACGAGTGGGGACATGATGGCAGTGTTCCAGTATCTCAGGGGCTGCCACAAAGAAGAGGGAGTGAAGCTATTTTCCAAGGCGCCTGAAGGCAGGACAAGAAGCAACAGATGGAAACTAATCAAGGAGAGAAGCAACCTAGAACTAAGGAGAAACTTCCTGACAGAACAATTAACCAATGGAACAATCTGCCTCCAGAGGTGGTGAATGCTCCAACACTGGAAGTTTTTAAGAAGAGACTGGACGGCCATTTGTCTGAAATGGTATAGGGTTTCCTGCCTGAGCAGGGGGTTGGACTAGATGACCTCCGAGGTCCCTTCCAACTTTATTATTATTATTATTATTAATAATAATAATAATTATTGAGCTCTGGTCTTAAGCTTTAGTGGGACACCAGTTTTATTCTGACTTGAAAACAAAAGTCCTTAGGTCTGGATGGACTGTGAGAGTTAATAAAAAATATGGTGTTGAATTTTTGCTTCTTTAACATAATAGCAACAGTACTTAGACTTATATACTGTTTCACAATGCTTTACAGCCCTCTCTAAACGGTTTACATATTGCATCAGACAATCTGGATCCTCATTTTACCGACCTCGGAAGGATGGAAGGCTGAGTCAACCTTGAGCCGGTCAGAATCGAACTTCTGGCAGTCAGCAGAATTAGCCTGCAATACTGCCTTCTAACCACTGTGGCACCACAGCTCATAAGCTGTGTATAGTAATGTTGCCCCTTAAGCATGGTCTTTGACTTGGACAGCCAGTGATATAATGACATTTTCTTAATTTATAGCACGGTATTAGAAATGATAGGATGATTACATTAATGTCTTAGATATTCCGGAGGAAAGAATTATTCCGGTTGAAATGATCTAATAGATGGATAAATTTTGCCGAAGCATTCTTCTACATTGAAGTTCTAACTCTTGCTAACTTTCAGAAATTTGAAAGGGCTGAGGTGGTCTTTGCTGTACAAAGATAGAACTAAAGTTAATTGGAGGAATGTGACAACATAAGCAGAACTACTGAAAAAGATCCTTACACATTTTAGCCAGAAGATCTGGAAACAGCAGTTAGTGCAGTTTGATGATTATTTTCAGCCCTGTCTGCTGTAGGCAACCCAAGGCAGAAGTCCCATGAATGTTTTAGTATCTTTAAAGCCTCTTTCACTTTGTTCAAGAACTTAACAGCTCTTGGGACAAAAAAAAAAGTATTCATCCTCTTGGCATAGATATTGTACATAATGATAAACTTTTTTCCCTTCTTCCAATTATGTAAGTATACTTAAACATATTATTGAGGAATAAAAAGTTGAGAAACTTAAATTTAAAATAACTATATTACCAAACCAAATCTTAAGAAAGTTAACCAAGTATGCATTTATTTTTCCAGACCAGTTTTTCTTTTTAACAAGGAAAATTACTTGGTATTCTTATCCAGTTCAAATCAGGCTGTACTTCATCTTTTTTAAATAGGTAATTTATATGGCATTGTGTAAATGCCAGCCCCAGATAAGAATCCATTTCAACTAAGCATCTTGCTGGAAAGTGATTTTTTTTATTAGACAATATCAGTGCTTAGACACAAGAGGGTGCTCTGATCACATTTATTTTCTAATGGGAGAGAAACTTTTTTTTGTGAAGTATGAAATGAAATTTTACCAAATTTATTGCATATATCTAAGATACTAGATCCTTTCATGTGAACATTAGTTATGAAAAAAAATCTCATGTTTGACACATTTACCATGCTGATTAGTACAGATATACAATATATGTTTAGGTGCCTATGGTTGCAAAGTATATACATAATTCATAATAATAATTTATTGGACTTAAACTTTTCTTTGACAGTCTAAATTTTACACAGGTCTACTTAGGAGCATGGGTATTATAAACATGTTTGTTATTGAGTGGAAGCCTATTCATTTTGCAGATCCCAAAATCTGTTCACAAACTAGTATGCAATTATAAGGAAATGTCCAAATACCTAAATTTTGTGATAAAGTTCACAATTCAGACTAGGTGCACAAAACTGAATATTGAAGAAAAGTGCAACCAAAATAGATATTTAAGGAAAACAATTTGCATATATTATATGCATTCATATATTAGGAGACAGGCTCACAAAAATATGTACAAGTTTTCATATTGACATTATTTTTGCCAAATATGCCATTTAGGAAATCAATACTCTTGAAATATGTTCAGAGTCAACAGTCTGTTAAGTTGTAAATGTGGCTAATCATCTTTGATATATTCAGTTATAATGGCAACTCCTTTATTTAGTGGTCTATTTGTATGGAGATTTTGTTCTGATAATTTTTGAGCCATTGATTGCTTTCAAATGCTGTTGACTTTGTACTGTATAGACAAAAGCCCACAGCATCAGTTTCTGAGGAAAACACCCCACCCATATCTCCCAACAATATTAATGAATAGGGTTGAAAAAAAACCCCAAGCATTCTCACAATTATTAGTTTAGGGAATATTGTCCCACACTCAACAGTACTACCAGTGACTCTAACCTATAGAATATCTGATGCAGGCTAGTAAATTCTATTAAACACTAGCTGTACACAGCCACGCGTTGCTGTGGCTCAGTCTGGTTAAATAGAAAAGAAAGAAAAGAGAAAGCGCACATTTGTAATATGTTTACGTCCAACAGATGGTGCTGTTTTTCAAAAAAAGCATGTTATTGAGGAATAAAAAGTTGAGAAACTTAAATTTAAAATAACTATATTACCAAACCAAATCTTAAGAAAGTATGCATTTATTTTTCCAGACCAGTTTTTCTTTTTAACAAGGAAAATTACTTGGTATTCTTATCCAGTTCAAACCAGGCTGTACTTCATCTTTTTTAAATAGGTAATTTATATGGCATTGTGTAAATGGCAGCCCCATTTACATCTATATAATAGTAAGTATATAAAAACACGCGCGTATTCGAATGCAACGTTGTGTCAAAATTTCAAAGCAATCGGTGAAGAACTTTCGGAGATTTAAGATTTTGAACAAACGAACATTTACATTTTTATTTATATAGATAACAAGGCCTCCTTTAAGTAAGTATGTACATAGCATTCTGGAGAAACCATTTCTCTCTTAATACCAGCTCCAGCAATTTGTGCCAGTTCAGCAACATATGGAAAATTTGTAGTATATAGCAGGAGTCCCCAACCCCCGGTCCATGGACTGGTACCGGGCTGCAGCATGCCAGCAACCGGTCCGCACAAACAAAGCCCCATCCACGGGATGCAGGCAGCACACAAAACCATGTACCATCCGGCCCATGGAAAAACCTCTCCACAGAACCGGTCCCTGGTGCCCAAAAGGTTGGGGACCTCTGGTATATAGGATTGTATATCTTGAGTCTTGGCTGAATTCCCAGTTGTACTACTTACATCCTCTTTCTCAGCATGCAATAAAATCCTAAGTCTATTTATTTAGGTGTAAATATCTCTGAGTTCAATGGCCTTCTTTCTTCTCTAATCACTCTGCTTCAAATAAATATTCTGAGGACTTGATCAGAAATTGTCAGAATTGCTTCTACCCTTCCTTCAAAATGAGCATTCATTTGTAGCTTAATCTTCAGAAAGGAAACCGTGAAAGGCAACAAAAGAAATCCTTTACTTGCTCCAGAGTCAAGACTTTCACATAGCAAGGTATTAGTAGCTACCTTCTCCTAATATTCTGGTTAAGGGATAGTGGACTTGCATGAATATTTTTTCTGTCTTTGATATTCAATTGAAAGAGCCAATTTGTTTTTCCTGTAGTATGCCTTTGAGGAAGTCAGTACAGTTGAAATACGTTTGAATAGTGCCAGCAATCTACGTTAAGTTGTGTATGTGGCTAAACATTTTTTATAAATTCACATGTAACAGCAACTTCTGGTTTTTTAAGAAGTTTATTTGTATGAAAATTTTGTTCTGATAATTTTTGAGTTATTGATTGCTTTCAAAAGCTGTTGGCTTTTTATTATATAAAGAAAAGTAACTTTCTGGGGGGGGGGGAACCTTCCAGATAATGACCTCCCAGCAATATTAGTGAATAGATTAAATAAAAAAGTATTCCCACAATTACTAGTTTGGGGAAAATTGTCCCACACACAAGAGTACTACCTGGACTCTAAATTGGAGAACATCTGGTAGAGGTTAGTTATAAAGATTTCTATCACCGCAAAGGGAAGCATCCAGAATGCAGGAAT
>NW_015387583.1:139592-152723 GCF_001527695.2 Protobothrops mucrosquamatus
AACCTTCCAGATAATGACCTCCCAGCAATATTAGTGAATAGATTAAATAAAAAAGTATTCCCACAATTACTAGTTTGGGGAAAATTGTCCCACACACAAGAGTACTACCTGGACTCTAAATTGGAGAACATCTGGTAGAGGTTAGTTATAAAGATTTCTATCACCGCAAAGGGAAGCATCCAGAATGCAGGAATTGTTCTCCACTCAGTTTGCCAAGGCATATTGCCTCTCCAAGCACTGGAGAATAAACATAGTTTTAGTTTGGAAAAATAAAGTTTAGGAGGGGTGGGAAACACCGCCATTGTTTTAACACTGCTTCATTCGCTCCAGATGAAGCAATTGTTTCCATGCTTCATGCATCAAACCAAGAGGGAATTTCAGAGAAGAAATATATTTATTGGCTGTCCTCAGAATTTAGTCTCCGGGTGGACAGATTTCGCCATAATTTAGTAGTAACTCCTTCTCTATCCTTGCTTTCCTTGGTATTGGGTGCTTCTGATGGTAAACATAAATCATCATTTTTTGTTAATTGAATGGATTTAAGAATTAGGATATTTTTTGTTACGGAGGAGGGTATACATCCAATAAATAAATTCACAGTATTTATCAAACATCTCTATCATTACATAGTTTAGTAATAATGAAACATGGTTATCTGTTTTTTTAAAAAAAAAATGTTAGTGAAATAATATTGACAAATATCATTTGGTGGGCTCTGAAAACGGACTAGCCTGATGCTAACGATCTCTACATCTCCCAGAGATTTTAATGAGTGTAATTTTGACTTCAGGCTGAAAATACCATTTGTGCTAAGTTATTGGGAAGAAGCAATTTTGTTTTGAATATTTTTATTCCTCCCTTTAGGAAAGTTGCAAGACATCCATTTTTTTGATTTTGCTGAAGTTCTTGTATATTTTTTATGTTCCAACTGTGAAAGCATAGACATTTTCCGCCATGCTAAAGACAAACAAAGATCAGTAGAACAAAATCTCCTTAACTATGATGTAATGTCTCAGAAGGCTGAGAGTGATACAAATCAGGTTTTTAGTGACTGATTGGCCTGCTGTGTTTTCAGGACACATTCCTAATTCAAACTCTGCAAGATTTATAATCAGAAATAGTATGGATTGTTGCTGGGGTGGGTCAGAAGGAAGCAACAAAACAAATGCAACTCTTGTGCAATAGGTTGTTGTATTTGTAGTCTAGTACAGGGGTGTCAAACTGCTGGCCTGCGGGCCAGGTGCATCATAGCGAAACCACGCCCACCCCATTGCCGGCAATGGCAAAAAAGTCGCAATATGTCACGACACGTCACGTGATGTTGCAAGTTTGACACCCTGGTCTACTATAAGGAACATTTAGGAAAAAATAGCGTTGGGAATCATGCTAAGGGACTATCGTGTACTTTTATAAATACATATACCAGTGGTTTTCAATTTTTATTCTGTTTCTAGTTGAAAGCATCTTTTGTTTTTAATTTTTTTGTATTATTGATAGGTCATTAATCTTTTTTCCTTTGAAAGCCTACACAGTATTTCTTTGGACATATTGTAATAGCTGACAGGCTCATAATTAACTTTCTTCACATTGTGCAATTGCTGATTCACATTTGTTGTCATAAAAATTACATATTACAACTTGGCTATTAAGTCTCAGTTGAAGCTGAAATATAGCTAGCAACATTAACGTTTTTGTTAAGGTAAAAAAGAAAAGACTGGGGAATAGATAAAGCCTTTTGAAATTGTACAAATTGCGTAGGCAAATTATTTATTTTTTTAAAAAAAGACGTCTCAGCTTGAAGAAAGAGACAGAAAGATTTGTATCAAGGCAGTGAAGAATATTCAGCAAGACAGCAATGGCTTAAAAGAAAGCTACAGTGATTTTCCCCCAACCTTGACATTTTCACAAAAGAGCAGAAAAATCTGGTTTGTTGTTCACATAAAGCATCAGTGCATAAACCAAACCACACAGCTCTGTTCATTTATCATGTGAGGTGAAAATCAAACATCCCACGTTACCATTGAACAAATCTGCTTGTAAGAAAACTGGATGGATGATACACATCCACAGAGCGAAGTCTCTCTCAATTATTTAAAACTAGTATTAAACTAATAATTTCATGAAATAAAACTAAGATAATAATGGTCCCACCTGTTATGATAAAGGCAAAATATAATCCCAAATTATAGAATCTCACAAGAGAAGCACTGAGCTTTGTAGCCGAATGAAAATAAAAATAAGCTTAGAGACTGTCTGCGGGGAAAGAATTTATGTTGAGTACTTGGTTAAGAATTATAGTTAGGAGGTAAGCATTGCATTTGACATGATTGCCTCTGAGCACCCTCTCTATTTTCTGACCCCAGGGTGCTCCTTAGTTTCTGAGTTGCTCCAGAAGTTGAAGTGACAAGAATAAATGCCTGAAGTGCCAGGGAATGAAAACAAAAAATGATCATGACCAAGAAAGAGTGCAAGCTCATATTCAAGCCCACACCTTGGAAGAACATCAGTACTTTTCCAACCTTATTTTATCAGTGAGTCATCATCCAGCATCCAGTAGTGCTACTTAAGGGAGCCTTCCAGTTAGAAACGAGGGGCAGGAATATCTGCCACCCTGCTGGTTTGATGGGACTGCATGGCATTTTGCCTTACAAAGGCAAATTAGTTAAGTCTTGTCTCCATGGATGGAATCTGAATGGTTAAGGTAGCCTTTTGTAGGGTGATCTGGAATTTCATTTGGCATTTCGGATGAAGCAGAAAAGGTATTCTGATTCAATCTTTGCCATGTGTGGCTTGGATCCATGTCCCCTCCCCTGCTTCTTCAGTTGGCTGGGCATATATGGTAATAGATTCATCTGGGACATGGTCTATGGCTGTTTGGGAGACGGGGTCATTCTGGAAAGAAGGTGGTGCTGCATCCTCTCGGGCCTATCCTATATTGGACAACTATTGCTTTATATATAACTTTTTTAGGAAAGATTACTGAGTAGAAGGTATGGCTTTAATTACAACTTATCTAGAACCCTTTCAGATAGGATTCAGGCATGAGCATGGGACCGAAATGGTATTGGTTGCTCTGGTGGGTGACTTTCATTGGACCTGGACGGGAGGAATATGCCTTTCCTTCCATTCTTGACCTTTCATTATTTACAGTATCATGGCGTCCATCTAGAGTTAAGTGTAGGGAGATTGTTCTGCAGTAGTTCCATTCCTTTATAAATGACCAGAATCAGTCAATGGTGAGAAAAGAGATTGACTCAGTAGGCAATCCTATTTATGATCCAGCGGGGTTAAGTCTCCTTATCCTTGTTTTGCCATCTGATAAGATTTGAAAGAGGTATTATCAGTATGCTCTTGATACATCTCCAGCCTGCTTTAGGGCAGATATGCTATAGATATTTTCTTCCAGCATCTGGAGACTGTGAAGTCCAGATAGGATTTTGAATCCTATTATGGTAGAATTGCTGTTTGTCAAGAAATCACCTGTCTCATAATTCTGGACAGGGTGACTACTATAAAACTGCACTTGGTGCAAAATGCAGCAGTCCATGTGCTGGCAGATAAGAGCCAAACAGCCATATTACAATTCACTGAATTTCTGAGTAGTGCCTGAAGTGCTAGTTTTAGCCTATAAAGACACATCAACCACATTTTCTTTTTCAATATTTGAGGCGTTCAGGGGAAAAAAATAGTAGCTTGCATGAACAGCCAGATTCTGATAGTCCAGAAACAAAAGGAATTCAGCTTGTGTGACTCCAAAGAAGAAAAATTGTTTAAGGAAAAACTTGTTTCCTTAGGAAGACAAATAGTTCTGGCTTTCAGCTATCATCTGATTGTCCTTAGGTTTATGCAGCAGTAGCCCACAAAGTTAGCTGTAATCTCTACAAATAGGGACGAACATCATACACACAGAGATACAGACATTTCTCCTCTGGGCGTCTTCTTCAGATATCATATTCAGTGGTTTACTTGATTTAAATTTCTTACAAATTGAATTAAAAAATGTTTCCAGGAATAATATATAAAACCAGATTTTAAACTATGATTTAAAAAAAGAGAGTAAAAGTAAGGTTTCCCCTGCCTAGTTTTGTCCAACTCTAGGGGGCAGTGCTCTTCTCCATTTCCTAACCGAAGGAGGCAGCATTGTCCAAAGATGCTTCCCTGGTTATGTGGCCAGCACGACTATATACCGAGGCACACAGAATGCCATTATATTCCCACCATAACGGTACTTATTATCTACTCGCTTTTGCGTGCTTTCGAACTGTTAGGTGGGCAGAAGCTAGGGCAAGGGTGGGAGGTCACTCCATCACACAGTACAGTTTCGAACTGACAACCTTCCACTCTTCTGGTCTTAACCGCTAGGCTACCACATGCCTTAAACTATGGTATTCTGTTAAAACGAACTTTTGAGACATGTGCCCCTACCAACACTGCTCAAGAGATATTAATACATTTGGTCTATTTCTGAAGGCTGCAACATTAATCCTAAATATTCATGGTATTTAAAATATATGAGCACTAAAAAGTTAGGTATTTTTATGTGTAGGCTTGGGATAATGTGGGATAATGAGCACATAATTCTGTAATTTAAATGGGTTAGATAAAATGATTTTTAAGCAACAGGATCCCACCAAGCAAAGTATAATTGGCTCTTTTTTGGCACTATTACACAAATCCATTTTATAATTAAATAATAGGAATTTAAATACATTTTCATTTCAGTACTTCTGTTGCCCTGTGATAGATTCTCCAACAAAGTCATTCACAGCTTTAATAATCAGAAGCATTTCCAATACTGACATTAAAGCTACTAATTTATTCCTTCTTAAGAAAGATAGGCAACTGTTCAAGTTACATTTTTCTCTAATCAGAAGATCCTCTGATTCCCTTTCTTCAAGTAAACCATCAGATATGACATCAAAAAGGAAAACGAGAAGGGAATTTTTACTTGAGCAATATTCTTTTTACTTGAGCAATATTCAAACATAGAGTGTAGCAATTGTACCTCAACCTTATGAAAGGACAGCTTGGAGAAGAAAAGAGAATGGAGCAGTTTTGAAGAGAAATGTCAAAATTTCTCCCACTGATGGTGATCACAACTGAAACAGAGAGGAATAGCAGTCTATATTAGGAAAGGAATTAAAGCCAAATTAAAATATCAAGATACAGAGGGAAGGGTGCTAATAATAGAATTACAAACTGAACAGAAATCATGGCTGTTGGTGACAATTTACGCTCCAAATGAAAATCAAAAAGAATTCTATAAAAACCTACATGAAAAACTTATAGAAATTGGACAAGGAAATATCTGTATAATTGGAGATTACAATGCGGTAGTGAATGTAAAAAAGGATTATATTAGCACCACGAAAAATAAAAAGAAATGGAAAATATTACCAAAGACATTTTTTGAGATGGCACATGAATTCAATTTATCTGATCAATGGAGGAAACGGAATCCCATAAAAAAGGAATACACTTTTTTCTCAAATCCACATAAATCGTGGTCTCGGTTGGATATGGCATGGATGAATGGGGAGGTAGGACAAGATTTGGAAACAATAGAAATAATGCCAAATACATGGGCAGATCATAACCCTTTGAAAATAGTCTGGACAGGTCAGAAAAAAGTAAGAAGAAGGTGGACACTAAACACTCAAATTTTAAAGGAAAAAGAATTTATTGTAAGGATTAGAAAAGAAATGGAATTATTCTTTAAAGAAAACACAAAACAACAAACATCACTACAAATTATATGGGATACTGCCAAAGGATATTTGAGAGTCATAGCAATAGCTTATATAGCTAGAAAGAATAAGGTGAAAAGGCAAACACAAAACATACTTCAAGAAGAGATTAAAAAATTAGAATCTAAATTACAAAGGGAGCCCCAGGACGAAATGATCAAAGCAGAAATGGTTTTGGCTAAACATAAATTGAATGTGGTAGAACAAGAGGAAATGGCAAGAGAATTGAAAGTAGCCAAACAAAATTTTTTCGAACATGGAAATATGCCTGGGAGGTGGCTCGCTTATAAATTAAAAAAAGAGAAAGAAAAAAAGATTTATTCAGGAACTACAAGACAAAAATGGAGAGTTGCAAAATAAAATGGATAAAAAGAAAAATATAATTTAGAACTATTTTGAGTTCAAAATATACAAAAAAGAGGAAATAGAGGAGGAGAATATAAAACAATACTTAAAGGTTAATGGTCTGCCGGAATTAAAAGAGGGACAGAGAGAATTATTGAATAAGGAAATAACAGCTATGGAATTAAGAAATGCAGTGCAAAAACAAAAAAATAATAAAGCCCTGGGGCCAGATGGTCTACCAGGGGAGGTGTATAATACTCTCTATGAAGATCTGGAAACAACATTATTAGATGTGTTGGAGAAAGCCAAATTACCAGACTCCTGGATTGAAGCAAATATACAGTAACTCTTATTCCAAAAGAAGGTACTGACCCCAAACTGATAAAAAATTATAGGCCAATCTCGTTGTTGAATTCAGATTATAAAATTTTTACAACTATAATTGCGGAATGACTGAAACCAATATTAAATCAAATAATACATTCAGATCAAAATGGTTTTTTACCCACAAGATAAATTAGGAATAACACGAGAACGGTGTTAAATGTCCTAGAATACTATGAAGCACACTCAGAAAAACAGGTAGCACTAATATTTTTAGACGCCCAGAAAGCATTTGATAACCTTAATTGGCAGTTTATGTTCCAACAGATAGAAGATATGAAATTTGGAGGGAAGTTCGGTGGTGATCACAATTGATCAGGAAATGATCTCCTCCCTGTATGTGTATTGGATTTATCCTTTAAATAAAATAAAAATCTGTTCATTCTGGTGTCGTTCATTCTTTTTATGGCATCCCACCTGCAGTAGCCATGGGCAACAATAATGGGAAAATTTAAAGAATCAGCCATCTATTTTGGCAATAGCAATAGTTTTAAGTTTTCTCTTAGTTAATTATCTGAAGTTTGTGAGTTTCAGATAAATCTATTTTAAAGGTGCAAGATTTGGATGATTAACAAATGACACAAAAGTATAATCAACTATTTTAGCATTTAATAGTTTGGAAGTTAAATATTTTAGCCTTTTATTTTGTAGTGTCTTCTACAATACATAGTACTCGAGCATTTTCTCTAGCATTTTAGCATCTGCATTTATATTCAGTCCATTTTCATATTACGTATTTAGAAACACTCATTTCATGTTCTTTGAAGTTCTATAAAGTTACAGAAGTTGCATGTTTAAAAAATGATTTTTAAAGTGTGCCTGGGAAGGTGTTAGCAGAATATACATTTAAGAATTTTAAAAAAATTAAACAAAACATTCAGCCAAACTACAAAGTATGGCTTTCTGCAGAGCAATTTTTTGCTCTTCAGTGGGTCACTAAAAAAAATATAGTTGCGAAAAAGAAAGTTAACTACATGTTTTATGAATTTATAGAAAGATTACAAGAAAGCAAATAGACTTGGATTATGGAACTTTTGCATAAATATGAAGTTGAAGATTGATTCTGAATGCCGTAAAGAACAACAGTGTCAGCATGTGTGAGAAAAAAATGGGGAGCTGCCCTTGAGGACCATCCAAAAACTGGAATTGGTCTAGAATGCAGGGCAATTATGGATCTGTCTCATTATCCCCATGTAACCCTGCCACTCTGCAAGCTGCAGTGGCTGCAAGTAAGAACTCCAAATATGATTGAAGATGATTGTATCTTTGAACCTTTATATGGCATATAAGATCAGATTATTTGAAGGACTGCCTTCTCCAAAACTCTACCCCAGCAGTGCCTGCTCCAGGTTCCTTCCTTTAAATTTTGTCAACTTATTGAACCTTTTCTGTGGTTGTCCTTGTTCTCTGGACAATAGCCCCCCCTATTCCATTTTATTTATTTATTAATTTATAATATAAAATACAAAAAAAATACAAAATAAAATAGTAGGAAAATAAAGGAGGGAAAGGGGAAGGGAAAAGTGTAGGGCAAATTATTACATGTGGCAAAACTGGAGCAAATGAGTGTATCTTGGTAGATGGAAAAATGGATTGAGAAATTTTGAGAGTTGAAATACTGGTAGGTTTATGATGGTTTATTGAAAAAAAAAGTTATTTGTCAAAAGAAGCAAAATGGGGCTTGTATGTGGAAATGAGAGCTGGGTATGTCAGAAGAAACATCAAAGGAATTTGAAAGCTGTGGGAATGGGGTACCTAAGAGGTTTGTGTGTTAAAAAAGAAATAGGATTGGAAAATAATTGAATGCAGTAGGAATGTAAATTGAATATAAAATGAGTGGTACATTAAGGTGGTTTGGTAAAATACGGAGAATGAATAAGGATCAAATTGCAAAACTAATATATGAAAAAGAGTAAATTCAGTAGTATGCTGGAGCTGGCTTGTACCGTGGTGTGTGGGAAAGCCAACTGTTCAATTTTTAGGAATTTTGCAAGCCAATTGAAAGCACAACTAAAATTACACTGATCTGTTGCACTGATAAAATTGCACTGATCTGTTGTTCCATGGTTAGAAACACATCAGAAACAATGGACCCAACATAGCTGGTTCTTAAACATTTACCCATACATTGCTAGGTGAATTGGTTGAAGGATAGGGGGAGAGCAACAAAGTTGTAGTTGGATGGAATTGATGAAAAACTCACAGAGAGATGAGAAGTTTAAAGACTGCAAGAGGCAGTGTAGGAAGTATAGAAATGGTGGTAGCAAGGAGATTTGTAGAGTAAATTTTTTCTTTAAGAAGAGACAGAAGGACGTGTATTCCCCTGTCTGTGAAGCAGCTGTCAATCTTGTGAATGCAAGGTGACATCATGAGAAATTTATTAGAAGTATTCATATTAGCTTAGAATAAGAGATTTAAGGCCATCGTCCGCCATAATCATTGAGGAATTCAGGTACAGTTTTCTATGAGTCATGCTCTACTGTTGAAACCTTTAAGGACTCTTTTGGGTAATTTTCTGGATGACTGTACAAAAGTATTTAATTAATTAATTAAATTTAGGCACAAGTAACTTTGACACTGCCTCTTTTGGGATTCCCCCCCCCCACTTCCCAGCCCAGTCCAGCCAAGAGTCTTGATGGTTTCCTGCCAAAGTACTAATCGGCTTGCCCAGATTATGCAAAACCAGTTTTTGCTTATAAGGCAAGAATGTCATTTTCTTTCTCCTCCTGCTCCCTCCCCATTTCTCCCCCACTAAATCTGCTAGAAAACTTTCCAGAGCCCATGTGTGTGGTACACGAGGGGGCTAGCCAGATTTGCCAAGCAAAGTTCTGCTGATAGAAGAGGGCTTATAGATAAAAGCTGACGCTTGCAGGATATCCCTCATCAGTCATCTTATACATTTCCCTTAGCAAAAGCTCTTTGAAATGAAATTTAAACATTGTTTTTAAATACAAGTCCTGCTCAGGTGCTTGAAAAGCATAGCCTGATATTAATCAGAAGTGTGTCTTAAGTTCCTAAAGCTGCCTGTTTTGTATCCTCAGAGAGAAGTCAGAGTTAAAAATAAATGAATAATCCACACTTTATGGTGTCTGAATTTACTGTTGCACTTTGATTAATTATCTTTCCTTAGTTTAATTGATTTTAAACTATTTTAAATGCCTATGTGACAGTATTTTTTATTACTCTCAAGCTAAGAATGAAATTGAATCACAGGTGAATTGTCTATTTTTCCAAAAGAGCTACAGGTAGTCTTTGATTTACGACCACAATTGAGCCCAAAATTTATGTTGCTAAGTGAGAAATTTGTTAAGCGAGTTTTGCCCCATTTTATGACTTTTCTTGCCACATTTGTTAAGTGAATCACTGCAGTTCTTAAATTAGTAACACGGTTGTTAAGTGAATCTGGCTTCCCCATTGACTTTGGCTTTCAGAAGGCTGCAAAAAGGGATCACATGACCCCAGGACACTGCAACTGTCATAAATATGAACTAGTTGTCAAGCATCCAAATGTAAATCACATGACCACAGGGATGCTGCAATGGTCATAAGTGTGAAAAATTGTCATATATCACTTTTTTCAGTGCTGTTGTAACTTTGAACAATCACTAAATGAACTGTTGTAAGTCAAGGATTACCTGTACCTTAAGAAACAGTTTCTGCTACCATCGTTGTGTCATTTTTGGATCCTAAAATCTTACCTCTAGATTGCAAATGATTTAAAAGCATTCTTTGTCCTGTGATTTATTTATGCATAAAATCAGTAATGTCCTGCTTCATCATTTAAAGAGGATTCCCAAAGCACCTCACAAGAGATGATCACAATAGCAGATCTCCCCATCATACACATTCCTTTCCTTGTGTGTCAAAGTGATCCTTCGGGTATAGTGCCATGTTTTTATTTGCCCAAGATTATCGATTTCCTTCCTTCTACTGCAGGGGTGTCAAACTGCTGGCCCACGGGCCGGATTTGTCATGCCGAAACTGCGCCCACCCCATTGCCAGCAATGGAAAAAAAGTTGTGATACGTCATGACATGTCACGTGATGTTGCAAGTTTGACACCTCTGTTCTACTGCAAACAAAATACTTTCTCAAATATTAGGAGCTGATAAAATGTGGCATTATGAATGGATTGCATACAAGTTGCAAGCAAATACTCCATTAATATTTCAGCAGTACAGGTTCATTTATTTACAGTGTGGACATTCTTCAAACTTTTGATGATATTCCAGTCAATACTAGATAGATATATTATGTATCAGTTATAATTCCACTCCATGCAGACTGTGCTAATATGTATTTTTTCTATTGTGGATCATTATGAGCTGTGAAGATACCAAAGAAATACTAAAGCTTATAATTTATGAATTTCACTTTCTTTCTCTGTGTTAATTAGTAAACTTGTTGCAGTGTTGTATAGCTTTCTATCTTTATTTCCTGCATTGTCAACTTACTTATTTGTGGAAAATGAAATGCACTGATTTGAAGGCAAGGGAGGGAGGTCACATGGTCTCTGGTCAGCCTATAGGAACTATATTTTTCTATATCAATTGTTCTATTTTTTATGTTGTAACAATAGGAAAAATGAAGATGCCTAAACTATCCTGCTGTTGATAATGACTCACATCCTGAGTGCTTTTTAAAAAATTATTATTTTGCAGAGACACTTCAGCTTCTGCTATTTCTGGCAAAGACCATTAAAGTTCTTTTTTTCCACCACAAAGCAAAATTCAGCCATTTATTTTTCAGCAGCTGGAGAAGCCAGTTAACATTATCCCAGGAATTACTACATGAAGAACATAATTGCAAGAGAAATACTTCCACGATGATACAATATGTTGCTTAAGAGATGCCGAAGAAGCAGAAATAAAGTCATACTTTATCAAAAAATATTCCTTTTAAAAGGCAAGGTTGACAAATCTCAAAATCCACACAAATAGGTAAATAAGCCCATTATATCCTCTTCTGAGTGGGAGCCAGGTTGGTTAAATACCTGATGGGACCAACCATGTTAGTCTTGTTTAGGGCTCCTTTTTACATCCCACTAATCTTGATAGAAGGATGAAACACAGGATGTCACTGTGGCTCATTGCCAGCTTTCAGGGGAGACAGATTAAATAGGCCAGTGATGGCGAACCTTTTAGAAACCGAGTGGCCAAAAACTGGCCCTGCCCCCGCTCCACCCCCATCCCCCGCCCCACCTGCCTGCAGGGCCATTCACTGCCTCCAGGGCCCGCCGTAGATCACCCAGGCAGCCCAGCAGTGCTATGGCGGTCACACCCTCTGCCCGCGCCCTGCAGCATCAACTGTGCATGATGGGGTGTGAGGGCAGAGTCTTGTCTACGCTGCTTGACTGCCATATCCTTGGCTGTGCTGCTCCGGGTGGGCTGCTGGAGAGGGGGCCGCGGGGGGAGGTGAGGCTGGGGCAACGGCACGTGTGCCCACAGAGAGGGCTCCGAGTGCTGCCTCTGGCACCCGTGCGATAGGTTCGCCACCACTGAAATAGGCTATTAATTGTTCTAGTTTATAATACCATTTTCCCTCTTGTCTCAGTGGAAATCATGTTTTGCACTACCTTCAATGCCATTTTGGGATCTGCCTAGTAATCGCTGATTATCTGAGATGCTGCAAGTGTGCTCCTTCCCTTAGCACTACCCTTCATGGCCACTTTTGGCTTCTGCTTCTGTGAAAGCATCTGACCTGGCTGGGACTTTCTGAAGTGCTGCTCTTTTGCTCTATGGGCTCCTTCTAAGCTTTGAGTTTACTGTTCTTTTAAAAGAGTGTCTTTAGAAAACCCAGATCCTTCCTTTCTTGTGGGAAGGGGGTATATGCTTGTTTGAATATTGTTTCCCCGTTCTCACATTTTTATCTGCAGGGTAGATGGGTGTGTATGTAGTGCTAGCAGCTTTCCCTCCCTTGTTTGTTTAAAACATTTGTATAATCACCCATGTTAAACCAAACTCTGGATGGCTCACAAGCAAATATAGATGATACATGCAGACAATATAAACAAACACCCACCCATCCTAATAAACTCAAAATCAAAGAAACCTGGTGCCAGAACTAATACAGATCACTGGAATCTCCTCCCATTCTGCCTTCATTCTATCCCAATGCTTTGGAGGAAAGCCAGCTTTTTATGTACTTTCCAGAAGATGAAAAAAGTAGGGGCCTGCTGGATGTCAAGAAGAAAAGTATTCTATGGCTGTAATAAATTACCTGTCAAGGTAATGCTTTAGAAGCTAACCAGCTTGTACAATGTGAGATGTATGAGGTAAAAAGGCACATTTCCTAGGCCTCATAAGATGGTGAAATTCAAGGTATGGGACCTGACTGCCCTCTCCATCTAATGGGATGAGCAGAAGTTCCCAAGAGAGGCAGTCCCACAAATAAACTGGACCTGTGCCATATAGGACTTTAGAAGTAATGACCAGCATCACTTCTACATTGAATTTCAACCAGAAGGAAAGGGAGCTAGTGCAACTTGCATTAAGGGGTATAATGTGGAGGAATCTAGAGGTGGCCAATACTGTATGCACTGCCACATTCTGGAATAGTTGTAACTTCCACCTGGTTTTCAAGGAGTAGAGCACATAGAGTTCCATTAGAGCATATTTAAACTGCTCTCCTCTTTCCCCACCTCTTCCTTTCCCCCC
>NW_015387583.1:152823-183333 GCF_001527695.2 Protobothrops mucrosquamatus
TTCTTCTTCTTCTTCTTCTTCTTCTTCTTCTTCTTCTTCTTCTTCTTCTTCTTCTTCTTCTTCTTCTTCTTCTTCTTCTTCTTCTTCTTCTTCTTCTTCTTCTTCTTCTTCTTCTTCTTCTTCTTCTTCTTCTTCTTCTTCTTCTTCTTCTTCTTCTTCTTCTTCTTCTTCTTCTTCTTCTTCTTCTTCTTCTCCCTCTCATCACATCTCTCTCCCAGTTCATTGTTCCCATCCTAGAATTGTCTAAAGATGAGTTTCTCAACTGTGCCATCAATTACCAAAATTATAGTCTTCTCTTTTTTAGAAATGCAGATTAATTGCAGCTCAATACATGAACCAGGTTTCAAGCCATGGTACCATAGAATCCAATGACTTTTCTTTCAAAGCTTCCAAAACATAGGGGGGAAAAACCCCTCCCAAATCTCTCCCACCCATCTCCAAGATATTCATTTGAAATCTCATTTAAAATTATAGGAGATGCCTTTAATTGCAGGTGGTAAGATTGCTCTGCTTAAAATTTCAACTTTAGTATAAAGAAAGCCCTTCACTGACAAGTGAGAAAAGGAGAATGCATGCATGCACACATTACCATTGATTTAACCACTCTAAAAAGAGCTGACAGGCAGAAGGTGTTGCTTGATGCTATGGGAGTGCTCCTTCACACACATGAATGCCTTCGCCTGTCCCTGGTTTTTCCAGCTTAAATGTAGCTTGAAAAACCACTGACGAATGTTGAGGGAATATTCTTTTGAATGCACCTCTGCAAAACACCTGCACAAAAACCTTGGCCTTAGTTCACATTAAGGGGAATGCTTGGGGGAGATTTCACCCACAGAGAGGTGCTTCTTGGTTGGGAAACAAAGTGAAGCTGGGGAAACCCATTTTCTTCTTTAACTTGCTCACCTTAATCTTTACTTAAGGGCAGCACATCTTCCCTTTTCTGAGGCAGAATAGAGCTTGACCCTTGATGCAATGCCATTTATGACAGTGTATATTTCTATCGATTGAAGGACTGCATGCTAACATATCTGAAAAAAGATTCTGTAGGCCTCTTTGAAAGTAGTGGAACACGATGTTACCAAAGAAGAGAAATGGATCAAATCCGCTATGATCCTTCTCTGCAGTAACATCCTTGGAGGATAAAACTAGTCATACTGATGCAAGTCTGAGGTAATGTTTTTGATTTTCTTTAATTGGGATCTCTTTATCTAGTTTTAGGATTTGTGTACAGAACAAATCATGCTCTAGAGATAATATTTATGCAGAAATATCAAAAATTCAAACGGGTTCACAAACATTTAAGCACCACTGTGTATCCTTATGCTTCTACTTGCAAGGGTAAACAGCTGTCATAGGAGTGTAGCATTCTTGATCATAATGAATTCTATAAACCCAAAAATAAGCTAAAGCTTTAAAACTTTTGAGAGTGTGAAACTTACTGTGAAATCAAATTTCAATTAACTTTATTTCGATATTAGCAGCTGTGCTTTCTGAACATTCAAGATTTGAACAGATCAATTTTCTTGACAAAATGTTGAATTGTTTTCGATCCCAAGTAAAAGACACTTTAAAAAAATGAAAACAGTTTCTTTTTCCCCCTGGTTACATTTCCTGATTAATTCACTGCAACCATATGCTGGAACTTGTTTATATTCTGTGACACACACTGAGATGTATTTCATTTGAAAGTTGTTTCAAACTAACACAGTTCAATAGTCTTTTTAGAAAAATCAATAGGAACTCAGGGTTATAAAGGATGAACCATAGGCCTACAGAAAATGAAGATGACAATTGCTGTTATTTATTATACTGACAATCATGTTTTCCTCTGAAGAATTAAAACACCTGATCTGTAGTTCTCAGTTGGTCTTCCATCCTGAACTCTTCAGGGCCAGATCTGTTTAGCTTCAAACATTTAATTGCACAATGGAGCTTCAACCATTATGATGGCTAGTCTATTTCAACTAGAGATGCATTTGGCACATTTTCATCCATACTTCTGTGAGCCTGATTTGCAAAAGAATAAGCCCTGAGTAGGTTGCAATGTATCAGTTAAACTGCAATAAAATATTGTCTAAGACATAAAGGCCAGTTAAAATGGCACCATCTGATTTCAGTAAATCCTTCAGTCCAAACAACAATTTAAAACAAATAGACTGATAAATAAAACTGAATCCAGAGACTAGCAGTACCCTGGAGACATAGCTGGAATACACTGAAACACACTACATATTAACAGAGTGAGAGATAATAAGAAATAAGCCATAGCTCATTAAACTGCAGGTGGAGAGAGTTATAATTTTGACTTGTCCCCTAGGTAAAATTACAAAAACAAAAAAAACTTTCTTTATGGAGGTAATGAGCACAACAGGGAGTAGACTGGAAATTAATATACTTATCTCCAACGGAATACCTTTTTATGTATATATTTGTTTCTTCTTAAGTGGATGAGTGTAAAAGTGAAATGATCATCAGCAGTATGAAACTGTGCAGTCCACACAATTCTACCTCCTTATTTTCCTGCAAGTAATCTGATCAAATACTCGAAGAAATCTGAGTAGAAAAGAATACTGACATTTTGAAGTATTTAACCTTTGGTTTGCCCACAGGCTTTCTCTGATCCTTTATACCATTCAAAACCAAACTCCAACAGTCTTGCCAACATGGCATCCTTGTGAATACTGTGATTTACTTTGCACATCAAATGTCCCAGATTCAGTCCCAAGTATCTCCAAATACAACTGGAAAAGATGGCTCTCTAATATTCTGCGAGTATGAACCATACTGAAATAGATAGACCTAAAAGCTGACTTTATTCCTTATGTTCATTTACTCAGCACTCCCTTCAAGCTTTAGTTGGCAGGAGAATTCAAGTCAAATTTGATAAGGCACCTTGAAGGGAAATGTGCCCAGAAATAAATGGACTTTCTCCTCAAACCTTCAATTTTTCTTTCTAGTCTCACCTCCTAATTCTATTTTCCCCTCTAGCTGTGGACAGTGAACCACAAAGCTGTAGTGAAAAAAAACACACGCTTGGGTTGGATTGGTCTTGACAATCCAACTACATTTATTTTAAGGAGCCATTCAAGCTTTACACTCTGATGTACTCCGTACAGTGCTGTAAACACTGATGGAGCTGCACTTTTCAATTCCTTCAGAAGAAGCTGGGGAACACAAAGTCCATTTTGAGTCAACCAAGGAGTAAATTGACTTTTGATTATCGCAGGCAGTCCCACAGTTGCAGGCTTGCAGCTTGGCATGGGGTTGAAAGATACAGTATTCTGTTTTCATAGTCTTCTTCCCAAATCAGTACAGATAGTAATATTCTCTCTTTTCCTTATTTTTTGAAACACCTTTCTGTTTTTAAAAATAGTTATCAGCAGGCATTTGTAACAATCATATACAAGAATATTTACAATATTCTGTAAAATGACATACTGTGTTTATTGGGTGCATTATTTTTCTCAAAGTACACATATTAGCGCAAATTGCATTAAAAATATATGAGGGTCGTGGTAACTTTTTCATTTGCATAATTATGAGCAAGTTTAAGATTTAAAAATTAGAAGCCAAGTGAATCTGACAGATTTATTAAATTTGCAAGTCATCTCAGTTGATTTTGGAAAGGAGGTAATGTTCAAACAAAGGATACAATTCCCCTCCAAGGGGCCAGCAATTTACCCAATATGCAGCGTTAAGAATGGAATGGAATGGAATGGAATGGCATAGAATAGGCAAAATTGCTTTGTTGAAGCCAAATGGCTAATTGATCTATAGAATAATATATCAGTTTACCTGTCTTTTGCAGAAATGTAAATTAGACATTGCAGTCTTATTTAGACATTATTCCATTTTAATGTTATTTCAAACACTTGTGAGTTTTGGTTGATGTCTTAACAATGCTTATACATACATGATGTTAATGCAAACAATTTATTAGAGGAGAGCAAAGGTGCTTGTAGACTAGGGGTCTCCAAACTTGGCAACTTTAAGACTTGTGGATTTCAACTCCCAGGATTCCGGAGCCAGCATTGAATCCACAAGTGTTAAAGTTGCGAAGCTTGGACAACCCTGTTCTATACTATGCTTTTATTTTGTAGTTGCCATGCCTTGTTCATGGAATAGAGAAAAAGGGAAAATATCTTTCCCTTCCTCCCAAACTCATATAATCCATTAAGGAAAAACTGAAATATTCTGTGGACTGTTCATGGGAGGAGACATCAGTCTATATGTAGTCTGGGGAAGCGTCTGAGTCGATTAAAAAATTGTGCACAACTTAAAAAGTCCTTACATTTCAACACTGGGAGGTGGGAGGGAAGAATTCAGGGAAATCTTGTCTGAACTAGAGAATTAGACAATCTTTTGGGCTCACAGTATTTTAAATTACACTTCCCATTATACACCCTAATCGCTGTATGTATGTACTTATGAGTATTGCAGTCTAACACATAAGAATTGCTTTGGCTGCTTTTTCCTACTGAAATGTGACCATCTTGGAGAGATTCAAGGAATCAAAATAACTGGAAAATCTGTTTTATTCCCGAAACCATTTTTCTACAGAACATTATTCTGATTAGAAGGCAACATCTGATGCCAAAACCAATGCTATGAAATATGCTAGCTTAATTAATTGCACCTCTGTCAATACAACGGTTTGTATACCAAGAAATTGTAATTGAGTTTTTCCACTCTTAACCTATTGGTTACTGCATAGTAAAACTACATTTTGGTGGAGCTAATGAAAAGCTTGTTATTATAGTTTTAAAAGAAACATTATGTCTCCAGTTCAGATACAGTGAGTAAAGGTTAAAACAGATCCTCTTTTAGAAACAACTTTCTCTCAGAGCTTTTACCCACAGAACAAAGGCATTTCATCATACAACACCATTAAGGTAAAGAATTTGAGAAAGTGGCTTAATTTATCAAGCAGCTCTTTGAATAGCACTTCTACAGTTTAAACTCAATCTCGCTGGCATACACAGATTGTTAAGTGCAGAAGAATTAAAAATATCAACTTGGATGTTTATCCTGTCATTGCTTTTTTTGGTGGGGGCGGTGGAGAGGATTTGTTAATCAAACATATGGTGTAAAAGAGTTAGGCTTTCACTTGTTTTTCACCTTTTATTCTTTATTTTCGTCACTGTAATTGTGGAGCTGTCAATTCACTACCATGGAAAAAGAAGCCTGGCTCTTATGCAATGACTGAAAACTGTCAACAGTAGAAACATTACATCAACCTTTCCTTAAAAGCACCTAAGAGCTTCTTTTGAATTAAAACGTAATGAAACCATTAGCAACGGTTTCTTTCTTTTCTTTTTTTCTCTTTGGCAAATGATTTCATAGGAGATCTTTAATATGGTAAGCTAGAGATGAGGGCTGTTGTTGATCACTTCTCCTTTGCTTTCAAGATGTCGCAATTTCCTGTATATTTCTCCAAAGAGGTAGCAAAGCCTACGCTGCCCGGCCTGAGGCCAAGTCTGCCAATGGTTCCTGGCATTCATGTTTCATCATTGCTGATCCTTGCCAGCAAAGCATGTGCCAGGTTGGGACTTCATTTGGAGCGGTGCAGTATTGTATGCATGCAATGTCTTATTTTGGGAGGGGCATGGGGAAACCTTCCATTCAGTGAAAAGAAAAACATTCCTAATTCTAAAATTCCTTTCTTCTTTAACTGTGGCCACTGTCAGGAGTGGAGCTCTGCAAAGACTCCTCCCTTTATTAGGGAGAAATTGGATATTATTTGTGTGTCCCACCTCCAAGAAAGTGAGAGGGTATTGATCCCTTACTAACAGCCTGCACAATGTATTAAAAAATATATCATTGTTTCTTCAACTAGCTTACTCATATTGATTCTGCAACCAATAAACCACATGAGGCAAATCAGCCAACTTCCAAATATGTCTGTTTTTTTCTACCCTCACTTTCAAAGGTTTGATAATCAGAGTTAGATATATGTCTTCAATTGTTTTTTGCTTGCATTTGGAGACCTTTTTAATGGAATGCTTCTTTAATGGAAAGCTGGCCAAGGCATTCTTCCACTTGGGCTTATTTTCCAGTAATTTTCCTTGATATCCAAACTAAAGATGGAAGCATGAAACCAGCCATTGGATCTTGTTCCCTTTCATTTTCATATTAGTGAAGTACTTTACTTTATTATACTTGCTTGCTGCTTAATAAATGACTCTATAACAGACTTCTAAGGTAGCTTCTCAATTCAACTTTGTTTTATATCACTGTACTTTATATTCCTTTATTTATAGTTGTCCTTTTCTTCATGTGGTTATGCTATTTAATTGGTTTCTCCCAATATTTTTTCTTCTAAAAACAACCCTGTAAGATATGTTAGGTGACATGTGGTGTCAATTAATTCCATAGTGCATGGAGATTTAAGGCAAATATCCCCAGTCCTAATTCAACATACTTTATCTTGGGGCAATGTTTTCCTTTATACTTCAGACTCTGCCTATATAATAATTCTAAAGCAGTTTCCATTTTTTCATAGTTATAACCAGTCCCTACAGTTGGAAGGTATTTTCTTGATCATACAATTCTAAGGACAGGATACTGCACTTGAAATATATTAGCAATACACTTAGTTAAGCCTCTTTCATGATGTCTACTTTGCTGCTTCCATTAATGTCAGAAAAATAGGAGTTACCTGCAAATGCATATTTAACATGCACTTTAAAAATCCATAGGCCTTTAGGTTTTCAGACCACACTGGAAAGGCATGTGTTAGAAAAATTCAAATATGGCCCCAGATGCAAATAAATTTTAATGTAGCTAACTATCTGGAGTGTACTCTAATCATTCGCAAAATATTTCATTGCCTCAATTGTTTTTACATTTTCACTTAAACTTATATAATAAATTCTACTGAAATACCTGGTCTAGAGAATGACAGACCGTGGTATTTATTCTTAGTTAATGAATAGACTGTAGTATTGGCTATCAATCTGGTTTGTGTGCCTGCCAAGGTAGTCATAGAGAATACGGTAGTGGCCAGCTGAGATCACCAGATGGAGTGGTTTTTCTGTTGGGTGGTATTTTTTTTAAAAAAACGAGCAGACTGGAGGCTGGAGGAGCAAAGTATAATTTCAAGTCAGTTTTAACTCTTGGAAAATGCTTGAAGAAGTCCCTGCAGTTATCTTAATAACATTTTCAGAAGTGCTTTGTCCTCACCTCCTTCTGAGAGAAGTTGATTGGCCTAAGCTTCATGCCAAAAATTCATAGTCCCCTGATTTCTAGTCTAGCATGTTTAGCCGCTATACTAAACTGGTTCTCATTAGAGGCTTATTACTTTCATTCTACTTGCTTTGTTGCTTGAAATAAATGGAAAAATCATGTCACTCTAGTTTGACAATAAGGAGTCAAAATGTTTACCGGCCCGATCTTAATGATCACATAAAGAGACTCTCAGACTGTTTTGTGGCCTGTGAATCCCAGTTGATCATCCCTTAATAAGGAACACTGGATTAAAGGAACACTGGATTAAAGGTATGGAAAATATACTTTTGAATGTGAACTTCAGTAACCTATGGGGATGCCACTGCAGCAGGAAGAGAAATAATTTTGAATGACAATTATGGTATGTCTAGAAGCTGTAGAATGGTGGTGGTTTAAGTGAATTATGGGGTAGCACCTTAAAGCAGTCCTATGACTACTGAAAAGTCAGTCTTGGTGTTCTGAGGTAAATATGCTGAGAATTTCCATCTTATTCTTTGCTAATACAGAAATGAAAGAAATTCAGTTCCAGGCTTAAGATTACATTCCAATTCAAAAAAGACTCATATGTTATTTCTGAGTACAGATCATCTACACAATGTACACATCCAAACTCTCAGTAATTAGTGAGACTTCCCTTTCCTGTGTTATTCTGGTTATGCCATAAGGCAATCCATGATTTACGAAGGTTCTAACTGGTTACAATTAAAATGAGAGTTTTGTCTTTTACATGACCTTTTAATACTACTTTGTGGCATTGTTCTTTTGGTTGCTTGTATTTTAAACTTTAATCCAACTGATAATATTGGTTTGAAAAACTAAGCTAAAGCCAAAATGTATTGTTGCATCATGTTTATAAAATGCAGAATCAGGTTCTATTACTGCACATATTTTTATGAACATAGCAAACCGACAAAAATAAATCATGTATGTAGTACATGCTTTTGAGACTGGAGGAACATATATATGGTGAAAAGGATCATCTGTCCCAAAGGTGATTTTTTCACGAGACAACTAGATTTTCTTGTTTTTCTTTGAAGAAGTTTCACTTCTTCAGCTCTGAAGAAGAGTTTTGAAACATCTTCAAGGAAAAATAAGAAAGTCCAGTTGCCTTGTGAAAAAGCATATTTGGGACAACCATGACCTGGATGACTGAGAATCTCTATAGACAAAAGGATCATCTATTTCAGAGGTGCCAAAAATTTTCAGCTCACTGAAGTCTTCAGCTCAGTGAAATTTCAGATTGTTCATCAACTCCCAAACATTTATTATTTGAAACAATTTAATAAATACTACTTTAACCAACACTACTACTACTATTACTACTACTACTATTACTACTACTACTAATAGAGACAACTCAATGCCATGCTCACTGATAGATGACCATCCAACCTGGGGTAACATTGTCTTAGCCATCTCATCTTCAGAAATAGGGACTGATGTGGAGCTCTACTAGAGACCTCAAAAGTTTAATTAATATAATTTCTTTCTTATTTGATATTTCATAAATGAATACTTCATTTATCAGAGTTCCAAGTTCCACTGTTTCTATAACAGCCCCTGAAAGATAAGATAAGACTGTCATTTTTACTGTGAGCACACTGGCCCACATTAAAAATGAAATTCAGTTGCCTGCTCTCAAAATAAAGTACTGTATATATCAGCCCATACATATACATAACATACATATACATATGCTATATATACATGCATACATATACATATATATTTCTGTGCAGAAGTAAAAATCAATCCTTGGATCCATTGTCCAAATCAACCATATCTGCTGATAATCAACAGGCTGCTTTTATATCATAAAGCCACATACACATATCAGAATTTCCTGATTTTTCCTGATTGGTTCCTGATTTATTAAACACATACAGTATACAGTTTAGGCTAACAACTCATAATAAGCTTGGGGGTGCATTTAATTAGCTAAGCTGGATGTGTATTTTAGTATTCATCAGGGCTTTTTTTCTCATAGAACGCCCAGAACGGAGTTCCGGCACCTTTTTTGGATGGAACCTTGTAGGGTAGGCAAGGCGGGTTGTATGATGTGTGTGAGTTCCGGCACCTTTTTTTTTTTTTTTTTTTTAGAAAAAAAGCACTGGTATTCATGCTATGGATGAACTTTTATCTCCTGATTTTGCCTGGACATTCTTGACCACAACTTAAGCAAAATGCCACGTTACCTTCCTTGTTCCAGTAAAGGGCCCACTTGCAAAATTCTTTAGCCCAGTTACAAATCCACAATTGGTCAGCTAGGCCAGCACTTCCTATAACTGAACCATTTGTGGTCAGCCTCTTTCACTTCTGGTAAGTATCAAAGTAGGTGTTAGCTAACTGCTTATCCTAACAATAGCCTAACAAAAGCATAGGCAAAGTGATTAAAATAAAGTAGTTCTCACTAAAGCAGTTTTGTGACTTATAAAAGCTCTTAATAATTCGTTAGCAGGTTTTTAGCCTAGGCCCTCTTTATGATTCCAAAACTTAGAAGGGCTTTATCTTTGGCTAGATTCAATGCCCTCCCAACAGCAGTTACCAATAGAAGATACCAGAAGATTCCTTTTGATCAGGGACTGAGTCCATGAAGTGGAGGAATATGTTATGTTGTATTGTCCCTTCTACACAGATGCTTGCCAGGAATTATTATTTCATCCTTCACTAAACATTCCGGCTTTTCTGACTTGTTTTTTATCTTAAGTTGTTATCAAATCAATCTGTTTTTATTTGTTTGACCACAGCTAAATACTGTTGTATAGTTTGTACAGTATGCTATAGTATATATTCTAATCGATTTTCAGAACAATTATTTTTTTTATCCTAATAAATTATGATCTACATGTTTTGTTTGCTGTCTCCCTGTTCTCTGTGACCTGTTTATAATAACATAAAAAGGCAATTGCGACACAAATGAAAACACCATTTCAAGATAAGAACCAGTCCATGCCCTATCTCTTCTGAGAAGGCGATTTTGTTTCCACTATTGAGTCATAGCTACTAATTCTGCAATTTTGCTAAATATGTAGCTCTTTTAATCATTGGATAACTCTTTATTCAAGTTAATATTGCAGAAGTCATGCAGTCTCCAGGGAGCCTAAAATACATCTATTCCCTTTTTCTTGTCTAAAAATCAATTTACTGACATATTCAGGAGAAAAATAATGGGCATGGATTCTACATAGGTTTCTTTTCAACTAGAAATTCCTTTTTTTCTTCGACTTTATTAGCAATTATATTACTGGATTTATTTATTTATTCCATATGGTGTAACAGAATATAGCAGAATAAGAGAATTGGAAGGGACCTTGGAGGTCTTCTAGTCCAACCCCTGCTCAAGCAGGAAATCCTTTATCATTTCAGACAAATGATTGTCCAATCTCTTCTTACAAGCCTCCAGTGTTGGAGCATCCATAAGTTCTGGAGGCAAGTCGTTCCACTGATTAATTGTTCTGTCAGGAATGTTCTCCTTAGTTTTAGATTGGTTCTCTCCTTGATTAGTTTCCATTCATGGCTTTTTGTCCTGCCTTCAGGTGCTCTGGAAAATAGGTTGACCCTCTCTTCTTTGTGGCATTAACTGTTGTCTTCATTTTTGTACTCATGCTGCCGGTGGGAGATATTTGTGAGGTCCAGCAGCCCAAAAATGTAAACTACTTAGCTGTGACAAAGTCATATTGGCAGGGGTGCACCATGAGGAAGCTAGTCTACATTGTACCCCTTATTACTGGATGACTGACTGCCTTACTTTTGCTGAAGCTTAAATTTAATATCCAGGCTGAAGTCCTAAAAACACTTAACCAGGGTATAAGTAGCCTTGAACATCATGAACTTTACTGCTGAACCAACATACAAAGGGGTGCACAATGGATAAAAGAGACACCCAGTAGATTTGCAATACCCTCTCTAATCCTTCTCTTCCAAACTGAGACAGAATAAAGGAGCTGCCCCTTTATTGAAAGGTTAATTCAGGAAAAGCCGGGTGCCAGAGAGGTACACCCTGTGCTCAGTTCAGAAACTATTATTTAATTTGTCTAAAAGACCTACTGTATCTATGGAAACACCTGGGACGAAAGGGAGCAAAGCTTAATCTTTTCAAGACCGTTCAAGGATAAAAAAAAATACTTTCTTTGTCTGTACATACTGGAAAAAAACAAGCTACTGGTGTTATGATTAGTGACCTTGTAGTATTATGAAGTGGGTGGAAATGAGAAAGGATGGCAGATGGAAGCGAATCATTGTAAACACTGACTTTGATGCTAATTGAACGTGTTCTAAAAGGCAGTTGGAAAATAGGCCATATGTATCAATAACAGCCTCCCCCACTGGAGAAGTGTATGCAGAGAGGCCATTCCTATAGCCAGAGAAGGTTCTGGAAAATTGAGGGGTGTGCGTGTTTTCTTCATTGTTCCTCTAATCCACTTTTTCTTTTCCTAGCAGAAAAAGTCTGACTGCATTGCCTGCTGCTGCCTTCCCACTTCTTTCTCTCACTAGTTACTTTAGCAGCATAATCAAGTTTGAAAACAGCCAATGTTTTCTGGATACGCCAAGGGGGACAAGCGTGAGACTGTAGATTCTGGCATTCCCTCAAAAAATATTATCTTCGTTTATAGTGAAAGAGAGACAGTGAGGTTCTTTCTGCCAATGACACTATTATTTATTACAGCTTTTTCTTCAATCCCTTTCAGTGTTGGAAGAGTGTCAGATGGCATCATAGTGGGTCACTCTTTGCCTTAGAAGAAAAAGGTGCAGCTGCCTCACTTTAAAAGCCTTCAAACTTCCAGGCCATTTTGGTTTCAAGAACTGTCTTTCCACTCTTATACTCCCATTTGGGGAAGCTCTATAGTTGTAGCTGGGATGTCGTCCAACTTTTTAAAAATGTGCTATTTAACGAGGAACTGCGTTTTCTTTCTCACATTCTATACACAAAGAGCAATCCATTTACAGTCAAGATGATTGAGCTGTGCTGTTTGCCCTGCCTTGAAATTGCATTGGTGCCTCTTCTTCCTCATGCTGATAGTTAGTTCATCTAAGAAGAGACGCTTATATGCATAGGTTTTGTGCAGCCTGGAACTGCAGTCATGCAGGTTTCCAGGTCAACTATAACTGAGCATCCATGTGTATAGGCCACTTGTGTTCATATAGTCACACACAAGAAATGGAGGCCAGTGGATATAGCAGTGGATTGTTATGATGTTGAAAGTGGGGCTAGCAACTTAATTTCAGTTTCCCTTCTACTTGTGGAACCTTCTTCATGGATTGCCTTCTTACCAAAATGTGTATGTTGCCATTGATTTAGCAACCACTTTGAAATTATGATGACACCGAAAAAAATGACTTACAGCCAGTCCTCACACTTGTAATGATTGCAGCATCCACATGCCATGTCATCAACATTTAGGCACTTGGTAACAAACATGTATTTATGGTGATTGCAGAGTCCTGGGATCACATGATCATCATTTGTGATTTTTCCCAGCAAGCTTCCAACAAACAAAGTTGATGGGGGAAGCTGGGTTCGCTTAATAACTGCAGGATTCACTTAACAACGATGGTGATTCATTAACAATCATGGCAAAAAAAGATTGCAAAAGTGAGCATAACTTAATGACCACTTGTTTAGCAATAAAAGTTCTGGTCTCAAATGTGATCGTAAGTCTAGGACTAGTTGTACCCAATTGTGTAGACTTTTACTTTGTTTTACAAAGTAAAAAATCAATTATGAAATAAATATACCAATAAAATAGTATCAAAACCTAATGGCTGCCTAGTCACCATCAGAAATGTCCATTGAAAAAGAATAGAATGCCAAGGGCAACAGAACCAGAAGTAGAACCCATTGTATTCCACAGTGCCAAAGTCGAGATCAAGAAAGCTTTTTCTAGCCCACGCCCCCCTTTCAACTTGCAGGAGAACAAGACCTTAAACAGAACCTCTATAGATGGAAGGAATCATTATGCATGTAATGCACTGTATAAAGGTTTTGTTTGCCTCTGGTATCACTGCAAGGGAAAAACTCTCTTTACTGACCAACCTTCTCAAGCATAATAAATTAGCAGCCATGGTGATTTTATCTTTCTGGTAGATATTTCTTTTAAGTGCTCTGCAGTAAAAAAAATAATAATTACAGGAGGTTGTCAACAATTAGGTTGAGCTTCTGACACCCAGTAGTTTGTCCAGCTGCAGAAACATATGGAAAAGAAAACACTTTAGATTTTCCTGCCCAAAGCCCAGAACTAAACAAGATCACGTGAAAATCCCCACCTTGCAGGTAGGAAACATTTTAATGAGAAATCCCTAGATATAAAAGGCAGAAATAGGAAAAGCTGAAAGCAACACAGTCAATATAATTTTGTTAGTTGTTAGTATCTGACTATACAAGTAGTATTGGTTTTAGGACGTAGAAAGAGTTCGATTCAGGGTGGGGTTAGAAAACATCTAGGCATCCTTGAAGATTGTTTGCACCTGCTTCTCTCCCTTTCAAAGCAAAGGTCTCACACTTTTATAGACAGCAAAAACAAGAGAGAACCAGCATCTATTGATTGGACAAAACTAGTGTACTGTAGTTCTGGTGTCAGAAATCTAGCTAAGAAATCACAAAATTATTTACTGGCTGAAATCACAATTAATAATAAAGGAACTGTTTTCACCATTCATTATACGAGTTGAGAAGAATTATAGACAGACAGACAGATGAAAGATGATAGATAATAGAGGAAGGAAGGAAGGAAGGAAGGAAGGAAGGAAGGAAGGAAGGAAGGAAGGAAGGAAGGAAGGAAGGAATTTTCTCTATTCAAATTTCCTAACATAGGACCAATTTACTAGATACAGTAAGGGGCACTGGTGACTTGAAACGCATAAGGATTTGTCACTTACAGATTTTGAAAATCTGGTGGTGCACAAGATCATATTCCAACTGCAAAAGGACAAAGGAGAGAGGCAGCAACAGATTCTTGTGCTACAGACTTAGGCTAGCTTATTATTGTGGTTCAAAAACTCAACCAGGCAACTTAGTTATACAGATTTAGGTTAATCCTTATGGAAACGGATTCCAAGAGAATTTTCAACATTTTGTATTTGAAGTTTTCCATTTTAAATGTTGGAAACCTTTGCATTAAATATCTTGGGGCAAAGTTTGCTATAAAATGAGCCAATTATCTTTTAGCAAATTAGTGATCTCCTTACTCTTTAGGAGCACTAACAGCTTGCACTTTGGGCAAGAACCAATGCTGATTTTTCAAGATGTGTAAATAAAGATTTATTGAGTCCCAGTTAAGCCCTGGGTGCTATGCTTTCATCCAGCAGGGAAGGTTTTAGATGATGTTGACTGAACAGGTCAGAGGCAAATATAACCCGAAACTAGATAAGGCCATTACAGTAAAAAGAAACAGCTGGCAACTGTTTCTCTCAAGTGATGGGGAGGCCTCAGGCCCATTGCACTGTGCAAATAGAAGAATTAAATCTTGAAATCACCATATACAGGGGTTGAATTCTATACTTGGTGGAAAGTAGAATTCTTTCTTTTTAAAAAAAATATTTTTATTGAGTTTTATAAAGATAATAAAGGGATAGAGTCAAAAGGGATAAGACAATGGGAAACATACAAAAAGGCTAGACCAAGGAAAAGGGGTAACACAAAAGTGGGATTAATCCCACAAAATAACATCGCTTCAGCAAGTCTACCAGTCCGGGTTTACATATTAAATCTTAATAATTACTCTATCATTAAACAAGAAAGTAGAATTCTTTCTTAATGGCTATCCTATTTCTTGCAATAAACGTACGTATTAGAGATTTATAATTTTGAATCATGCTTATGCAACTTCCTTTTTAGTAGCACACATGAGAAGCTTGATGTAGAATAGAACAGAATCTGGAGGTCTTCTAGTCCAAACCCCTGCTAATGGGGTTAGCGTTTCTACAACTAAACTGTATTTTGTTGGATAGGGCCCAAAGCTCAAGTCTGTCAACATCCTTCTGAATCTCAAATCTATATTCCAAAATGTTACCAATTCCACCCAACTTGGTGTCATCTGCAAATTTAATGAACATACCTTCTTATCCCCTCATCTAAATCATATCTGAAGATAGTGAAAGGCACTGAATTGAGCTTGAAAATGAAGTTCATGAATATTAATCTCTCATAGACTATTTAGTTAATCTTACATATGTGTTCATATCATGTTAAACAGATAATTTGTTGTATATTTAAGTTAGCTTACAGAACTTTAGAAAAAGTTAAAACTAGAACATGGGGAGAGAGGGAGAGAGAAAGAGAGAGAGAAACAGAAAGAGAGGGAGAATAAATGTTTGTAAGGAGCAGTGGTAAACCACTTCTGAAAAAAAAAACCTTGCCAAGAAAACCACAGGGACTTGTCCAGGCAGTCCGACGAAGTCCCATTCGTCATCTTCAGGCTGGTGTTTTCGGCTTCGTGCTTCTAGGAGCAATGTTGACCAGCAGAGACTCCCTGTCTGGTAAAAACATAAGATGCTCAACGCCCTTGTATGAACCCCTCACCCTGGCTCAGCAAAATTCTGGCATCAGTAGAAAGTGAAAAGGAATTAAAATGATCCGAACACTGATCTTTCCAAGCAAAAGATTTGCACAGGTCTCACAGCGCATTATAACTCCTCAGATCTACCATCATTTCCACTATTGAGGATCATGACAGTTGTGGTTAAAATGTGCTCTAATTATCTAATAAACAGACATCTGGCATCAAAAGTGGTAAAACTCAAAACCTAGTATATAAACCATAAGGGGTTTTCCTTGACTCAAACAGTTGTGAAGACAATTACATCAAGGAGCAGCAGAAGTAAAAATCATATAGAGTACCAGCTCTATTTCCTAGGGACTAAACAACAACAACAAAAGAGAGTTTCCTTCATACTGCTTCCATTAAATAGGTCGCCCTTGGAGCAATGTGTTACCTATAGCAGTGATTTTATGACTAGCCACTGAAAATAATGTGATTACAGTATAATTCTCTGTAACATAGGTCTGAAGAGGAAGTGAAGTAGGGTCAGGCCTGGTTCGTATTAAATGGGAGACTTTCTTAGTGTAGCTAGACTGGAATATAGACTAGGAAAGTTTTTTTTAAAAAAAAAAATCTCAGAAAAAAAGAGTGGCAGATCTCCTCCTACTGTTGTCAATCCCCAAAACATATCTACGTGGATTTTTATCGTACGTTCTTAGAGTTGATTTAAAAAGTGACTTTAATTGCAACCTTGGCAATTCACTTGCTTTGAACTTTACTGCTAATAATACCTCCCCTCCATCAGGACTATAGGTAATATTTTGCTCTCGCAAGATTGCGCAGCTGATGAAAGGGATTGTGGTCCACAAAAGGAGTCCTGAAAAGGAGTTAAGACACGGCTCTGCGGCCTTGCAGGAGGAGCCCAGGGGACCCCACAGCCGTGGGGCTGAAAGCCCTCCCTGTGCCTTCTAACTGATTTTAATATCTCACCTTCTCTTAATTTTTTTTTAAAAACTTTTATATATACTATTTTATATTTAAAAATTTTATTACATACTGTCCAAAGTCTTGCTTCGAGGGAGATAAGCATGACTGAAATGTGAAAAATAAATAAAATATCATCGTAAATCTGATTGTCCTAAAGCAGGGGTAGGCAACCTTGGCTCTTTTATGACTTGTGGACTTCAACTCCCAGAATTCCTGAGCCAGCCATGCTGAGGGAAAAGGGAGAGGTTTCCAAGCTGAGCCATGCTGGCTCAGGAATTCTGGGAGTTGAAGTCCACGAGTCATAAATGAGCCAAGGTTGCCTACCCCTGTCCTAAAGTTATCATAACACTCTTCATTGATTTTTATTGTTGACGACAGTGTTCAGAATGAGCCCAATAAATTTTAATATGTAGAACCACAATAGAAAAGACATGGAAGATCAGAAGGGACATATTAATCAAGTATTAACAGAAAAAAGTGAGCTCATTCCCCAATAAGAGTAGAAAAAGCCTATTTCTGAAGGTAGATTTCATGAGTCAGATGTTATTTTGTTACTACTGTTGAGCTTCCCATCCTGCCAATCACTTATGTGGCAAGGATCAATAACATTTAACTGGGTCCCAGGGTAATGCAAAGGCTGAATTAACAGGGATGCTAGCTTCTTCTTGTAAGACATTTCCTGGAAAACTAGGAAGATTGATAATCAGAATCCAACATGATGAAGCATTTTGCTATCCCGATCTCCAAAGAAATGATTAAACTTGAAGATTCAGTCCCAGCTGATCCATAACATTCATCTGAATTTTTCCATTCCACAGGGAATTGCAATTAATATACAAATCTCTCAAAATGGATAGGGAGATATGATTAAAATAATTAATTTCTGTTTGCCTTTTAGATGGCACAGCTGGATTAAATACAGAAGAGAGATATTTAATAACTGGGAAAGTTCATAATAGCTGTCAAACATTAGAAAATAAGCAAAACTCAGCATATGCTCAAAGTAAAAATTCTCTTTTGAGTCCATGTCCACTGCTGGTTATTTCATAGACGCATTTATAGTTTGTGGTTTTCTTGGCAGCACTATGAGAGAGGCTTATTTAGTTTTGCTTAAATGTACATATGTCTCCTCTCCCTAGTCTTTGGTCAGCCTCCTCTGTCCCCATTCTGGTCTTGATCTTGTAAAGGACTGGACTAAGTTCTGGATAAAATATAATGAAAAATCCTTGCTGGGGGTTGAAATAGCAAAACAAAGGACCAGCAGGGGTGTTTAAACAGCCTGAAACAGCATTACATTGAAGTGAGGGGACCGTTTCCCCACTGCTTTCCAAAATGACCAGGGAATTAGGATTAGTTGTCCACCTGAAGAAAGGAACAGAAGGGGAGAGAAAATCTCAATAAAAGACCTGATGATAGTTATGCTTCTTCTGCTTGCTATGCAGGTGTCAACGCTGCTAATATTGAATATTCTTGCTTTGACAATATATGCAGAACTGTCTGGTATTTTTAGAGTTAAATCAGGCGACAGGGAAAGGGGAGGAGAATATAAGGAAAGCCCAGGAAAAAGAAACAGAAGTGAATCTTTGCCCTCCAAGTTAATTGGAAGATGTGAATCATGGCCCCAAAATAGGGGAGGGGAAATGCCTAGAATGTTAGGAGCAAAGGAAGGGAAATTCAGATTTTAGCATCCACCATGTTGTGCTGACACTCTGTAATACTAATAAAAGCTTTTTAGGTTAAAAAAATGCCTGAAAGTTCTTTGAAGTGTTTCGTTAATCAGACACATGACATCAGGTTGCTAGATCTAAATGACCCTTCCCAACTTTGGAGCCGAATACTACTCTGCTTGGAACAGATGTAGTAAAGGCAGAACATTATTATTGGGAGGGGGGGACATCAAATTTCATGGTAGTAGAATTATTGAAGAATGGATGGATAGCAGCAGTGGCTGTGAGGGAGGGATCAAAAAGGTCATGGTGGTGATTGCAGTTGCCATTTCTATATGTGTGTAAAGTCAACACATGTAGAAAAAGTGCAAGGCTTCAATTGCCCGACTGCAACTTCCATTTCAACTTTTTGACCATCCCTACAGAAGCCATTGATTGAGAGCTGTGAGTAAGAACCCTAATGGTAGAAGACATGGCAATCAATGATAAGTTCCCCATCCTTGTTTTAATTTCACGTTGTGTGCATTTGTCTGGTGGCTTTTCCTCCAAACTGAGACATTATTATGGAACGGAGCCTGCAAAACTTCCAAGGACTTCCTATCTGTAATATTTTAAACTCCATTGGAAAACCAACTAGATATCCAATCAATAAAATTCTCTGCAAACAACAAAAGTAATTTAAATAAGCAATGACAGCATGTGTAAATCCTGTTTCTCCAGATCTAGCAAATTTCTTTTTAATTCCTAAAAAAAACCCTCCAAGGTTTCCAAAAATCTTAATAATTTTTTTTCTTAATCAGTTTTGGGCTTGATGATCATACATTTTAATAAATTTAATTTAAAAATTTCTCAACCAGAATTTCACGCACATATGCACTTGAAATTTCAAACAAATTCACCGCTATTAAAAGTTGAGAGTTGAATTGAGAGAGCTAAGAAGAAAGTATAACTAGCTAAACAGCATGAAAGACACAAGCAGAAACATCTTTCAATTGAAAAGGAAATGAAGGGCAGGGGGACACGGAAGACCACTGAGCTCTGGAGACGTCTTCAGAGATCCTGGAGTGATCCTAAGGAACAGTGAGGAGATATAAAAAGGAATCTCTAAGGGTGGAAAGTCTATGAAGCACAAATGACTATTAACAGAAGAAAAATCTGTTGAAGTTGAAGGATAATTTAAGTTCTAACTTGAACTTAGACATAAGTTGAGAGATCTGGCACAAAGGAACATTCCAATTCCTACCGAACAAATTTGTTTAGTGTACCAATTCAACAGTATAAGGTACATTTCAAAAATACAAATAGGCTTTCATAATCTGTCATGCTGAAATGCCACAAAACAATGAGTCTGACCAGCTTGATAGTGTTTGGAGAAATGAAATATTCTATATTTTGCTTCAAGAAAAACAGAGAAAGAAAGAAACAGACTACTAAAATTATAGCCCTTCAGTTTAGAATAAGCAATGTTCAATTGACCGTTGTGCCCAGGCTCACTACTGCAAAAATCATTAAAAATGATCCATAAACAAAAACTGATGAAATAACTAGCATATTAGGAGCTTGTTTCTCTGCATGCCCTTAACTCCTGTTCACATTGTGTACCTCTCCAGCATTACAATTCTATAGACATGTATAGTTATGATTGCCTTGTTGATGCCAGTTTAGCAAAAGCAATGTTCTATACTTGTCAGGTCCATCTGCCACACCACCTGTCATTTGCAAGCCCCATTATGAAACATTAATGCTAATATTATAGGTATGACTCACACCCCATTAGAAGATACTAATTGAATTCGCATGGATTGAACTGTGTGTTGCGCTGACTATGTCCAGTTTTGTGTCACTGGAAAAAACGTTAACCCAAATCTGGAAGCTATCTGGAAATTCTAATGGTATATATTATGTGCCCTGCTAGATATAGCTGCCATTATTAAATAGTATTATATTTAATAATAGCGATATAGAGAAACCAAAAGACATGTTCGCAGGTCACAGCCATATAGAGTTTTTGCATTGCCCCTAAACCGATGCCTTCTACGAATTCCACTTTTTGAACCCATCACTTGAGCTGATGTATCTGCAGTTCATCTGTGGCCAGCTTAAAGTACAGTCGAGCCATTTTCATTTTGAGAAACTGAAACTCTCTGAAGGCTGGTTTGGCATTGGTGGAAACTTTTATAACATGCCACGAACACTTGCGTCTTCACCTTCTTGTAAACGTGAGCATTTCTAATGCAAGGTCAATTTGGGGATGGGTTTGGTGATCTCTATTTGGATTTTTACCCGGCTAAGACATAATGTTTGACTTTTATTAATGTTTCCTTCCTTTATTTCTAGTCTATAGAATGTGGTTCAACAAGATCTTTCCCATGCCGAGATTTAACCTTTGGGCTGAAAAAGTTTCCCCACTCACAGAGAGTGCTAACAGACCAGATGACTGTAAAGAAATACAATCCTTCCATCTCCCCACTCCCTCCCTCCTTATCTGGTTAGGGGTTAGATAAGGAGTTGGAACCGGTCTTGAAAGCTAATTAAATGACTAGTATTCTTATGGTCATGAGATATGGTCATTAGGTAGTGACATATAATTTCTCTTAAATTGTGGCATGATGTCAAAATGTTAATATTTTGTACAAAGGCATTCTATGGCTTCCTGCACAGTGATCATATGCCTTGCTTCCAACAGGACTAAATCAGTTGCATTGCAATTGAGTGGCATTTCCCAAATGTCAAGGGCGACTGTGACAGCCCACAGGAGCCCATACCTCTCTGTCAATCTGTCACAAAAGCAGCCCAGTTACCCAAACAAACACTTTGTTCTAACGAGTTAAGTAAAAGCTGAGAGTAGGCGTTAGCTTAGATCCCCACTGGAATATTGCAAATAAACGAGAGAAGGGGGGGGGGCTGCTGGAGCTGCAAAGAATGGTTAAAAAAAACCAGGGAGAGCTGGGAGGGAAAATAAAACTTTGATGGAGAAAAGTAATAGCTGACACATTAGGATCAATTTAAAATAGTGGGCTGTGGAAGAGTATGTTGGCTGGTGGACCTGCAAGGGAGTAAGAAGAGTTACATTAATGAAGGATTGTTAGTTCAAGAAGAATAGAGATTTGCATTTGAACATGTTAGAAAAAACATTATAGCTTGCAAATGAACACGGTTAAGGAAATCCTAGACTGCAGTAAAGGAAAAAAAGTTTTGTTCCAATATGTTTTTAAGTCTTTAGCTCCCTGAAAGGATAGAGAAAGGAGGGAGCGGGCAATGGAATTCAATTGTCCAACTTGTAAATTATTTTTTTGCAAAACTTGTCTGAAAGCACAAGTAGATCCATTTGTGTAATAAAGAAGGAGGCCAAATCAGAAGATATTTTGACCCGGATTTGTCATCAAATCCTGACACCTCACACAAAGAGGTCTCAACTTGAGAAAGCTTGAGCTTTCTGTTGCATCTGTAGATGTTGCCTACTTCTATAGTGACCAACATTGGTTTCAGTATCTTCAGGTTCATTCAAATATTAACGAGACAATTGGCTATAGAAAGAAAATAATATTGTTGTGTACACAAATGATATGAATTGTCACCATGACATTATGACATTATGATTTTGAGAGTAATGGGTGTCCTCTCCCCTAGATGGTTCTTTGAAAGGAGTTCTTGATAGGATAAGATGTGCTGATGGTCTCAAGGTCTTTTTTTTTTCTTGTGCCCAAATCCAGCTCATTGCCAGGGAAACTGAGAAGTTTCATGTTCAATTAAACCACCTGAATGCCAACACCTCTACCTCTCAGATGCACATAAATAAAAGACAAAAGGGTTAAGCAATGGAAGACCAAATTGTTGGAGTTGTTTCGTATGGCATGACCTGGACATAATGTGTGTATCGAGGAATAAATACGTACAAGAGGAATCTACAGCTGGAGAACCAGCAAGAGAAGGCTGGACCAGGGAAGAGATCTGCTGAGCAGACCTGCTGATCAAAAACCCTGCACCTTTTGGAGGGTGCCAGTGAGGGTAGACTGGCAAAGGTGCTGGAAATGGAAAAGAGTCATTTCCCCATCTTTCCTGTCCAACCCCTGTCAGGATACAAGCTATCCTAGTAGTGAAAACATCGAGACACCTTTATGAGTCAGTTAGGGATAGAATGAAATAGATAACAGACTCTAAAAATCTCCGCTGAAATTGCCTGTGCAGAACTGTATATGTTTAATTTGTTAAGCCAAGGCCACCTTATCTATTGGAAATACACACCAATAATCACTGTAATTCAGAGAACAGCATGTATGACTGTCTAGAAAGTTCCTGTCCTTTTTTCTCCACCTTCTGACAGATTCCATTCTACATCAGAGGGAAAAGTTAAATCCACCATCATGAAAACTATCTTTAGAAAGGTAGAAAGGTTTGATCCCCCTTTTTGGCTATCTAAACGAGTAGCAGTTTGGCCTTGTATGCTATTATTTCAGACAATTAATTCACGATGTGTAACTTCAGTAGAGGTAGTCCTTGACTTATAACAGTTCGTTTAGTGACTGTTCAAACTTACAACAGCACTGAACAAAGTGACTTATGACCGTTTTTCACATTTATGACCCTTGCAGCATCCCCACGGTCACGTGATCAAAATTTGGATGCTTGGCAACCAGCATGTATTTATGACAGATGGTAGCAGAAACCGTTTCATAAGGTACAGGTAGTCCTTGACTTACAACAGTTCATTTAGTGATTGTTCAAAGTTACAACAGCACTGAAAAAAGTGACATATGACCATTTTTCACACTTACGACCGTTGCAGCAGCCCCAGGGTCATGTGATTTACATTTGGATGCTTGACAACTGGCTCATATTTATGACAGTTGCTGTGTCCCGGGGTCATGTGATCCCTTTTTGCAACCTTCTGACAGCCAAAGTCAATGTGGAAGCCAGATTCACTTAACACTTCACTTAACAACCGTGTTACTAACTTAATATCTGCAGTGATTCACTTAACCACTGTGGCAAGAAAGGTTATAAAATGGGGCAAAAATTCACTTAACAAATGTCTCACTTAGCAATAGAAATTATGGGCTCAATTGTGGTCATGAGTCAAGGACTACTGTATAATTTAAAGAAAGGCGATTGCATCCCTTTCTCACTTCCAGGTTCACCACCATTATGATTCTTGTGATCTCTTGGTGGAAACAGAATGCCTACTTTTTCCACTTGTTACCCAATTTTTCCCTGATAAAGAGGTCATTTTCCTCCTCTGTCCAACTGTTTGTTACTGTCATTCCAATCTGATCCAGCCTTTGTCCAAGGATATTTTTGAACTTCAAAGTAGTACAGAGGCATCTGCTTTTTAATGGCCAAAATTGGTCTAGTTTTTTTTTAAAAAAAAAAAACATCAATCAATACTTTAATCTCCACTTTATGTTGTTTTAGCATTTCCTTATAACCCATGTGTATATAATAGCTAATCTGCATTTAGATCTTAATGATGTCAACTCTGGGCCAACCTATATCAAGGGTGTCAAACTCGCCGTGTCACGTGATGTGTCGTGACATATTGCAACTTTTTTGCATTGCCAGAGCTGGGGTGGGCATGGCCTCTGTATGATGCAACCGGCCCAGTTTGACACCCCTGATCTATATGTAACTTTAGGGCTTTTCTACAGCTCTTTGTCAGCTCCCTCTGATTACTGAAAACCAACCACAGAATTTCTAGCCATTTTGAGGCAGAAAGCATATGAAAACTGAGCCCTGGAAATAGGCACATCATCCCTCCGTCCTATACAGTGATCATGGGTGGCGTGACCTCACTAACTCAGACTTCAGATTAAATGTGGTTTATGCCCATCTCTGCTTTGTAGAATGTGGTATGAAGCAAGTAGTCTTTCCCTAATTTTAAAAGGCATGTGCTTAGACCTTGCCTAAGAACCTGATGCCTGGGAAAGAGAAGGCATTAGGAAGAAAGTAAGAGATCCAAGATCAGAAAGAGAGGAAAAAATAATGTGTATAGAGGGAAAAAATGCTTCTCCTACTTCTTACTGTTGTAGAATGTAGAACATAGAATGATAAAGTTGGAAGGGATCTCGGAGGTCTTCTAATCCAACCCCTTGCTCAAGCAGGAGACGTGATACCATTTCAGACAAATAATTGTCCAGTCTCTTTTTGAAAGCCTCCTGTGATGGAGCAGCCACAACTTCTGAAGGCAAGCTGTTCCATTGATTGATTGCTCTCACAGTTAGGAAATTGTTCTTTGTTCTAGGTTGTTTTTCTCCTTGGTTAGTTTCCTACCATTGTTTCTTGTCTTGCCTTCTAGTGCTTTGGAAAATAGTTTGACCCCCTCGTCTTTGTAGGAGCCCTTCAAATATTGGAACAGTACTATCATGTCACCCCTAGTCTCTCTTTTTATTAGACTAGACATACCCAATTCCTATAATCATTTTTCGTATGTTTTAGCCTCCAGCTTCCTAATCATTTTTGTTGCTCTTCTTTGCACTCTTTCCAGAGTCTCAACTTTCTATCTATCAACTTTTTTTTTTTTTAGTATCCTTAGTCCTGCCTATTTTGGGGCCCTAGTAATAATAATAATTAATAATAAACAAAACATCTGAAGAACCACTTGTACACCAGTGGCATTGACAAAATCACCATCAGTCAATTGCAAAGGGAAGCTTTACTTGGAACAGCTTACATCCTGCCATAATACCTTTAGTACTATCAAACAACATCTTCCTGTCCCAGGTCCTTGGGAAGGACTCAAGAAATGGATAAAATGCCAGCTCCATCTGGTTGACTGTGTAACCAACCATAATAATAATGTAATTTTTGCTGAGTTCCATGATGGAGGTAAAATAGAGTATAGATGTAACAAACGAAGCAGGAGTACCACTTTGGGTGGTGCCAGTGTTAACTATGATGAAGAGTTAGCATGAGCCATATTTCCCTAACTTGTGGTCTAACTTCTACAAATGAGCTCTAGGTTAATAGGAAAAAATATCTCTGATTCTCTATGAGTCCTAATGTGGTTTACAGTGCTTTGTTATTCCTTCAGTATAGGGGCAAAGTGGCAGAGCTTTCAAAGGAATGTGAGAATGGGGTTTGTCATCTTAAACTCCATAGATAAAAGCTGCTTAAACTCTTTCTTATTTTACATCGATCATATCCTCTTGTGTGTGAAAGAGATCAGATAGAATCTTTGCCTTTTATCTATAAATCCAATTAAAACAGCATATGGAGAAATCAGATTTCCTTTAGATGTCAAGTCTGCAGTTAACATCAACATCTGTTGTAATTTAAAAAAAACCCTAATCTTTATGAGGAAACATAAAAGGTATATTTTAATAGAATAGCTCATTTATGCTTTTGGCTGAAGCACTAAGTAGATTGTTTACCTTTGCTCTGTTCTGGGAAGTGCAAGGAAGCTGTGAAGAAATATAATAAAATAAGTATTTGAACTGGGGAAAAAAATCTGGAAAGAACTTATTGTTTTTAGTTGGACTGAGTTTTTTTGCTTGAATACTTTGGAAGATTTAAAAAATAAAAATACTAGCACTATGCATTCTCCCATTCCAAGACATCACAAAGCAAGAATAACACAACATTGCATGGTTTCAAAAGCTGTTCCTCTGAATGTTGTATCCAGAGGTTGTATGGTCAAAAGCTCCAACCTCAAGTGTTCTACCCTAGGGGCCCCAACCCCCGGTCCGTGGACCGGCACCGAGCCACAGCATGTCAGAAACTGGTCCACGCAAACAAGCAAAGCCCCATCCACGGGAGGCAGGCAGTACATGAAACCACACCCCCTCCGGTCCACAGAAAAACCTCTCTCCACAAAACTGGTCCCTGGTGCTTAAAAGGTTGGGGACCTCTGATCTATCCCATTGTGGTGATGCAAAATTGCATTAACCGAATGAGAAAGAATATGAGAAGAGAGAGTGATCCTATAAAACAGTTCTTTCTCCAGACTTACATAGACATTTGCAGAGCTATGCTTGCAGACTCCCCCACAATATTCAGAATATGTGGGGCGTGGAATATGGAGCTCCTCCTTGTAACCTTTTTGAATGTACATGGGGGAAAGGTGTCCGAGACTCTTTTACATTAAATTCAAATGTGCATATGTTAAATTACATATAACTTTAGCCTTTCATGACCTGCTATTTACTTTACATGCATTGCCACCTAAGAAAAAACAATCTCGCATCTGGTAGTACTTTGTGGGACATGAAAAAAAAAATCACATGTGCTTATTCTATTGTAGGTATTTTGCACTGATAGATAATAATAGAATAGAATAGAATAGAATAGAATAGAATAGAATAGAATAGAATAGAATAGAATAGAGCTGGAAGGGACCTTGGAGGTCTTCTAGTCCAGCCCCCTGATCCGCAAAGGCAGAAAGTTTGGGGAACTCTGCTCTACTATAACCATATTTGTTTTGACCCACTTATCAGAGTTGCTCAACTGATGGAATTAAACCAGGCATTTAAGAGACTGAACTTCCCACCCAATGAGATGGATAAATGAATCAGTAGAGACAGATGAATTCTCGGAAAAGAGTTAGTAAAAGATAGGACATGAAAACAGAATAACAGAATACCAACAGTTGTCTTCCACAGCTCAAGCCACTCAAATGCTTTATTAATAAGCAACAACTCATACAAAGCCATGGCAGTTTCTCAGGTAATGGGTGGCGTGTTCATAAATACATAAGACTAGAGGCCCTTTTGCATGGTTTTCCCTAATGTGATACATTCCATCATCTGCCAGTATGGATTTTATGCAGGGCAAACAAGCCAGACTTTGTGCAAGAGAATTAATGGTCACAAGTTCAATATCAGTACTTAAAGCAAGAATAGAGTAATGTCAAAGCATTTTAAGCTCCCAGGCTACTACATTACAGATCTCAAAGGTGCTGCTTTGGAATAACAAAATTTTATCAGCAAAATTGGATAAGAAACTGCTGACATACAGTACATCAAAATGTTTCAGGTTTTCTCAGAAGGCCACAATAAGACATTTATAACACATTGCAGCTGTTAATTGATCAGATCCTTGTCATCTATCTATCTCATGTGAAAACTGCGATTTGCGTAACCATCCTGCCCTCCCCTCAACTCTCTTACATGAGTTTAGCTACTCCACTCATTTGATGAAATGAGTTGTAGCTCATGAAAGCTTATGCACCTTTTAGTAAAATTTGTTAGTAGGATAAAGATGCCACTACATTCCTGATTTTTGTTCGTTTAATGTGCATGTATGAACCTGACCCTCGGTAAGAAGGGATAACTCTTATATATGTGAGCTGCCATAGTCAGACTATAAACATGACTGTTAAATAAACAGAACCACCAAAGCATAATGACCTGTGATTATGTGTGCATGTGTATATATACACTAAGAACCAAGCACACACACACTTTCTCTCTTTTCAACATGAACTTGCAGTCAGAAAATTTATGTTGCAATAACATAAATTGCCTGAAACTTATTTCTTTTCCTGGCAACATCTTTTATGTCATCAGTGTTAAATACTGTGTATACTACTTACTACAGTGTATGAGTTGGGCCATCGTCATACCTTAAAGGTCCTTGAAAGAAAGCAGGGCTTGATTCAGTTCCATCTCTGGAAATTAAGAGAAAAAGATTTGTGTACACTTTCAGACTTTCTCAAAAAATGCTGGATTGAAGGATAGTGGCTATCTATGTCATTGTACAGTAGAATCAAGACTTACTTGTATTAATATAAAATACAATTCTTTACGATTCATCAAGAATCATCAAGACTTAATTGTAACTGTTATTTCTGTATTAAAATTTTGGGGAAATGATGGAATATTTCTTTAAAATGTTCAATAGATTTGTATTTTTATAGTGTTTTATTCTTATTGTATACATATCATTGCACTGTTTTATTCTTTTTAATATTGTAAGCTGCCCAGAGTCACTTTATAGTTATGATGGGCAGCAAATAAATTTACTAAAATAAAAAGAAATGAAAAGAAATGAAATAGATACTATAAACATGAAAATTTGTTACTTATTTTTATTTATTGGTATCAATGAGAACATTTGGGTTTACTTCCAAGTTTCTGAATGCAAGCTAGACGGAATTTGATTCTTGTTTCTGAGTAAGTTCTATTGTTTGGTGATTTTTATTTCAGCACTGTTGTTTTAATGATTTTTCATCTTTTTTTTAGCACACACTGTCCATCAGATGCCATGACATGAATATGATTTATGCTGTGGCTATATTGAAATTATTTTTGGAATTATGTTAATTTATGATAGATTAAGTTGCCAAGTTTGCTTTCTTAATAGAATTCTTCCAAGTCTTTAAGATATTAAATTGTTATGGCCAATTCTTTCTTTGCATAAATTGTTACACTTAAAAGTGACAGCATACTAAATCTCTTGCTTTATGCGGCTCTGAATTTCTGATATAGTCTTTAGTCACACATATATACTTTGTACTGGTTATATTTATGCAGCAGAGAAACTTACATCTAGACTGAGAGCTAGCTGTGACAGCTAAAAGAAATAGTTACATTCAGTTTACAGCCAGCTATCTATCTTCTTCCCCATGTATAAACTATAAAGAGCTCCAGATTTTATTCTGCTCACTGCTAGTTTTTTATATTCCTTTGTTAATCAACCTCAACATTTAATGGCCTTTGCAGATTATTGTTTATAAAATCACCAGAAGGTGAGTTCAACTTGCAAGAAATTTTTACTTTTTGTCATTTTTTAAGTTGGTGTGCATTGGTGCACTAGAAGAGAGATAAGTAATCTGGTGGCCTACAAAGGTTTTATATTTCTTCCAGAATTCTGGACCCATTGTCTGGTCTGATGGGAATTGAAGCATCTGGAAATCACCAGACTGACAGCTTCAGAAGTTAATACAAGGTCAAGAGGAGCTATACTGAACAAAGAATGAACTTATTTTACATAGTATGTGGGGAAGGCAACCTGGCAGGCAGGGTTTCATATAGAAAGACATATTTCCATTTGTGATTCTTTATTTTAATATATTTGGTATCACAAAACCATAGCATATAATATCACAAGAGTGAATAAGACCACAGTTTAACAGCAGAAGGATTTCACAGAGGAAAATCTATAGATATTAGAAAGACATTATAATATTCAGGAATTTAAAATTACTAATGAAACAAAACACAACCGATCGGTTTTATTTGACCTATCTTAGTTAAAACTACTTCCATTGTATAATTGTAGTCCTATTTACTTAAAAGTAAGTCCTATCGAATTTCATGAGACTTGAGCCAAGATAATTGGATATTAGATTAGTATAGCCTTCTGGTCAAATGAGCTGTCTCAGCAGCTAACATTTTATTCTTGAACATTCAGTGAATATAATCTCTGGCTGGTCTGTAACTAATCCTGTGGAAATTAATTAGGTTTTGTTGTGTTTACTGAAACGTACCATTAGCGTTAATCAAACTGGAACGTAGCTTCCTACAATCTCTCTACTTACATGCAATTATTACTGAGTCCAATAAAAAGTTATTCCTATAGACGTAAGTGTACAATTAGAGAGTGTTTGATTGTTTCAAAGCATCTTTTCAAAACCAGAAGTAAACATTTTTATCTTGGGATCTCAGTGGCCTTCTGGAGAATAATTCATATAATAATGCGTCAATAAAGATTTGGGAATTAATTAGGATGGAAAAAATACACTGAAGTAGATAAACAGGTGGCTTAGAAATCTAGAATAGATAGAATAAAGAAAAAAAATATCAAAAATAGAATTGTACCATATAGTCATCCACTGGGAATATTTTCAATTTTGTATGCATTAAATTGCAAGCAATAGATCCAAGTATAAACGCAGCTGGTGTACCGCAGAGCAGCCTTTTCCAATCCAGCATCCTGTAAATGTGGTTAGACTGCAATTTCCAGAATACCTCCTAGCCAAAGGCTGCCAATTTATTTTCTTCATTTATTAAATGAGATAAAGTTAAGTTTAGTTTAAATTCTGAGAACAGCCATCCAAATGATTGGGGAAGGCTGCTATTTCTAATGTACTATATTCGATCATGATATTTGGTCATCCAAATTTCACTGGGAAGCCATTTTATTGCAAGCTGTATTCTTTTCAATAAAGTTCTTCATTGTGGATTTCCATCTTATATATATATAAATAAAAATGTAAA
>NW_015387583.1:183547-185387 GCF_001527695.2 Protobothrops mucrosquamatus
AAGTTAAGTTTAGTTTAAATTCTGAGAACAGCCATCCAAATGATTGGGGAAGGCTGCTATTTCTAATGTACTATATTCGATCATGATATTTGGTCATCCAAATTTCACTGGGAAGCCATTTTATTGCAAGCTGTATTCTTTTCAATAAAGTTCTTCATTGTGGATTTCCATCTTATATATATATAAATAAAAATGTAAATGTTTGTTTGTTCAAAATCTTAAATCTCCGAAAGTTCTTCACCGATTGCTTTGAAATTTTCACACAACGTTGCATTTGAATACGCACGTGTTTTTATATACCTATATTATATAGATGTCACACCTGTGACAGGTTAAAACATGCCTTTTTTGAAAAACAGCACCATCTGTTGGACATAAAAGCAACACACGCTTTTACCAGACTGAGCCACAGCAACGCGTGGCTGGGTACAGCTAGTTTATTAATAGATTTGGATCCAAGTCAATCAGCACTACTAGATAGTCAGCTTTATCATTAACCCTTCTGCATCCTCTGTAAAACATACCTCAAATTGAGCCAAGCTGTTCTGTTTTCAGATCTATTGAAACACTAGGATATGACCATGGGTAAGTTTGTAGCTTGTGACTTTATAGAACTTGCAGGAAATTACCAATGCTTGCTCTTTGTGGCCAATATCCAGGCAAAAAAAATTGACACTCAGTCAGTTGCCTGCTTGCTGGGCAATAAATACATGGATTTTTTTTATTTTATTTAAGAGTTTTCAAAGAGTTTAACACAGATTTATTTACTAAGAAAAAAAAGACTGCTAGAATTTTCTGTGCTTATCATAGGAGCCAACCTCAATAATCTAATACTGTCATACCATGGACTCCTTATCAAATGTATGATAAGTATGGTTGTGCAAATCAGGTCTAGTAATAAAGGAAAAACTTTATTTGGCAGTTGGAGTTGATCAGGACTGTATCTCTAAAGTGGACTCGATTCAATTTACACTGTTAAAATGTGCAGACAAGTGCTCAGGTCAGCCTGAATTGTTTTGAATGTGCCTGATTTGATTTAAACAATGATTTGTCAATTCCATTTGCCAAAACCATATAACACTTTGGATCAGTCCAAATCAAGCCAGACTGTTGTGTATTTGCAGTACACGGGTCTAAACTATGAGAGAGCAAATACATTCAGGCTATCTTTTCCAGGGCATTGTGCTGATATGGAAACCCTCTTAACTTTTCTTACAATGGTTTGCAGAGATTTGTCAATAATACCATTGGAAATTGGGAAAAAAGGTTAAAAAAATTTTTCCCCTCCCTACGATATGCTAGCAGATTAGCAAAATGTAGGAAAATAGCTTGCATGCAACATCAGGGCTAAGGATGTAATGAAATCAAGCCATGGAACCAAACTTGTGTTTGCTGAGATAGAAGGTGTTAAGAAGAGAGATGTAACGGATATTGGATAGCTGCATATTTGATTCTCTGGTGCTCATGGAATCTCCTTTACAAATTCCGTATCATTTATCTACATGTTTTATTTTAAAATGTGTACAACACATCCTTGATACCAAGTTTACAACTGGGCTTATTTCAGGGACTTAGATTTATCTACAGAGCAGTTCCAGACATCTGCGTTAATCTATGCATGGAAGGCCTCATTTCCTGGCAATTTTTGGTGTCTGGAGGCAGAGAGAATGGCAACGAAGGCCAGGAGAAAGAGCTGCCCCCAAGACAATGGTCAGTTAAAAGGGGGCGGACCAGTGGTGGGATTCAAATATGTGAGCAACCGGTTCTCTGTGTGGATGCGACACAGTTTGCATTTATGACTGGTTGCCAAGTGCCCCGCAATCACATAATCACTATTTGC
>NW_015387583.1:187364-195199 GCF_001527695.2 Protobothrops mucrosquamatus
ATCTATCTCAGTGTTTCTGACATGCCTCAAAGAGCAATAGAATGAGGTTCAATCAATAAATGTTCAGTAGAATAAATCTGCAGAGTCACCATGAACTATAAAAATGTTGCCCACTGTAATTATCACTACTAAAAAAACAATATCCAGACTTCCGGTCCTGCGTGGTAGCGACTGGTTGTGGGCTTGCAGACCGCCACACCCCCATGGCTAATTTTCATCCTGCCTGGAGACCCTAATGGGTCCAAGCCACCCCAGAGAGGCGGCGAAGAAAGAAGGGTGCCTCTGCGACTCTGGAATGACCGTGGTCATTCCGTTCATCTTGGGGAAAGCCTTCTAACCCGACAGGAGAAAGGCTGTATTTCACCAATCAGCCCAAGCTACTTGCAACCGAAGTCCAAAAGAACTAACCAGCACAACAGAAACAGTGTGCTTAAAACTGGGTGAGGAATCTGATTTTCCCTTTTCTATTCCATACTTAATTTCCTGGAAAAGATCCCCAAGAAGAAAAATACCTCCGAAAGTGAAGGAGGAGGACTTCTGTCCCATGCTTATACTAATGGAAGCGGCAAATTAAAATTTCCATGGAGGATCAAAATATATGGTAGTGAAATAAATTTATAAACTTGAAAGCTAAAATATAATTTTGGACAAGTTTAAAATAAGACTCTCATTTTAAAGATCATTGTTCATATTGAAAACTAAATAGATGCTGACACCTAGTGGTGGATGAAGATTATGACAGTTATGATCTTCATAGAGAACTTGCCGAAACCTGGGAAAAGATAATCTGTGTTTGTGACCTTCAAAGCTTTAATAACAAAGAACAGCTGTGACAAAAAAAGACAACAATCTGGGCTGCAGACAAAGAGAGAATTATAAACTGTAGAAAAAAATCTTTTTTGAACTATTTGGATTACAAATATCTATTTAATTGGGATTCTAAAGCTATTTTCAGAGAAAAGAATGGAAGAGAAAAACTCAAATTCTTGTCCATCATGGATCAGAGACATGTAGATAGAACACACCAAGAAAACATAAATACCTCTCAGGAGGAGATATATAGTATACTGCAATTAATTCAAACAACAATGAGTTCAAATCACAAAGAAATCCAAAATAAATTTGAAAATATAAATCAATCTATTTCTAAGTTAACTCTACAACAAAAAAAACTTCCAGGAAACAACAACTGAGAAGGAGCAGACAAAACAAATAAGTGGACATAAAATTAAAAATAGAGACTCAAAGATGGAACTTAACAAAGCAAGAAAACATGATTTAATGCTAGTGGGAAAAAATTCACAAGAAATGGAAGAAACAACTCATCCCTTAAGACTCTAAAATAAATCTGAGGACAAAAAAATAGACTGAATAAAATGGAATTTAAACATTAAAATGTTTCTTTACTCTTGCTCTCTTTTCCTTTTGTTTACTGTTTTTACCTATTCTTTAAGAAATGTAAAAGTGTTGAGATGGTTTATATGGGAAAAATGGATTTAAATCTTTAAATGTAATTAACTGTTGAGAAGATCTTAACAGCAAGAATACTTTGAACTTTATGGGAGAAACAAATTTAAATAAGGACTGTAACAGGATATAAGATGAGGCAACCAAAATGATTAGATAGAAAAGAAATATTATATTGATGTGATCATTATTTCTAGGAATATTGGGGGGGAATCATATATGTAACTGTTATTTATCAAAATAATAAGAACTGTATTAATTAAAGGTTTGCAAAGAAGACATTTTGGGGAAAAGGGGAAATCAACTAAATGTACTATGTGGATTATGGATTATAGAAACCAATTGTTAATGATTTTTCTTTACAAATGTAAACCCAGCAAACACACTGTTTACCAACTACTAAGTGATTTATGTTTTTAAAAAATCAATATAATATATGGGGGAAAATAAAAAAAACAATATCCATGAACAAAATGGCAAATTGCTCATCTTACAATCACCAAATTCTTGTCATTAAACCCCAGTTCTTAACATAAGGTGGAATCTCCTGGAAAATACCTTCAAGATTCGCATGGACATAATGAGTTTTTTTTTTAAATAATAGTATGGCAATAGATTGCCTTTTTTCAATTTTTTTTTAACTTTAACAGATCTGACTTTGTTTGGGGGAGGGATCCATCTGCTAGGTTTTAACTAGCTTTTAATCGAGTTTCAAATTGAAATCTGAAATTTAAAATCACAACTTAGCTTCTAGAAGAAAGCATTCTACAGCTCAGAGACTATTGCTAAGTTCTGTCTTGCATCTCTTCAAAATGTTCACAGTTTATTATCCTCTGGCAAACCACAAAGGACTTTAAATAGTATTGTTGGTGCCTTGAATTTAGGTCAGTAGCATGCTAGCACCCAAAGCAGTTGTTCCAAAACAACTGTATTTTGTAAGCTGTATAAACTGCAGTTGAGTTTCTAAGTGTCACATTCTTCATTACTTACAGTCTCCATCTCAATCCCCACAAGGGTAGTAAATGTCAAGCATCAGGGAAATCAGGAGATCCAGGCAGTTCAAATGTGCATAAAGATTTATTGTAAAATTAGACTGTCTACAAGAATCTGAACTACTAAGGGTCAAGGATAATTAGCTGGAGTTAAGAATAGAAGGAATTCAAGGTGGGCTGGATTTAGATTTCTTATGGATGCGAAGGGACTCATGACTGATGAAGTGTTTGACCCCTCCCTTGGGCTCACCCTGGTCATTTTCTACAGTAATTATACTAATGCATTGTAGTAATCTGAATGGCAATTGTCAGGACGATTAACTACCTACTATGGAAGCCTCCCCTTTATGGATTACTGCCTTGTCATGGTGAAGGGGCTTGCATAACTCAATGAAGCTATGAGCTATGCCGTGCAGGGCCACCCAAGATGGACAGGTCATAGTAGAGAGTTCTGACAAAATGTGATCCACTGGAGAAGGAAATGGCAAACCACTCCAGTATCTTTGCCATGAAAACCCCATGGACAGTACTAAAAGGCAAAAAGATATGATGCTGGAAGATGAGCCCCTCAGGTTGGAAGGTGTCCAATATGCTACTGGGGAAGAGCAGAGGGCTAGTACTAGTAGCGCCAGAAAGAATGAAGCGACTGGGCCAAAGCCGAAAGGATGCTCAGCTGTGGATATATCTGGTGGTGAAAGGAAAGTCCGATGCTGTAAAGATCTTTTCTCCATAGGAACCTGGAATGTAAGATCCATGAATCAAGGCAAGCTAGACGTAGTCAAACAAGAGATGACAAGACTGAACATCGACATCTTAGGAATCAGCGAATTAAAATGGACAGGAATGGGTGAATTTAACTCAGATGACCATCAGGTATATTACTGCGGGCAAGAATCCCTCAGAAGAAATGGAGTAGCCTTCATAGTCAATAAAAGAATAGGAAAAGCAATACTGGGATACAATCCCCAAAATGACAGAATGATGTCAATTCGAATCCAAGGCAAACCATTCAATATCACAGTAGTCCAAATCTATGCCCCAACCACTGGTGCTGAAGAGGATGAAATTGACCGGTTCTATGAAGCCCTACAGCACCTTATAGAATTAACACCCAAAAATGATGTCCTTATCATCATGGGGGATTGGAATGCTAAAGTAGGAAGCCAAAAGATAACTGGAATAACAGGCAAGTTTGGCCTTGGAGTACAAAATGAAGCAGGGCACAGGCTGATAGAATTTTGTCAAGAGAATTTTGTCAAGAGAATAACAAACACTCTTTTCCAACAACCCAAGAGACGGACATCACCAGACGGTCAACATAGAAATCAGATTGACTATGTGCTCTGCAGCCAAAGATGGAGAAGCTCTATACAGTCAGTAAAAACAAGACCAGGAGCTGACTGTGGCTCAGATCATGAGCTTCTCGTTGCAAAATTTAGGCTTAAATTGAAGAAAGTAGGGAAAAGCACTAGGCCACTCAGGTATGAACAGTGTTCCAATATCTCAGGGGCTGCCATAAAGAAGAGGGAGTCAAGCTATTTTCCAAAGCGCCTGGAGGCAGGACAAGAAGCAACAGGTGGAAACTAATCAAGGAGAGAAGCAATCTAGAACTAAGGAGAAACTTCCTGACAGTGAGAACAACTAACCAGTGGAACAACCTGCCTGCAGAAGTGGTGAATGCTCCAACACTGGAAGTTTTTAAGAAGAGACTGGACAGCCATTTGTCCGAAATGGTATAGGGTTTCCTGCCTGAGCAGGGGGTTGGACTAAATGACCTTCAAGGTCCCTTCCAACTTTATTATTATTATTATTATTATTATTATTATTATTATTATTATTATTATTATTATTATTATTATTATTATTATTATTATTATTATTATTATTATTATATTCCTGATGAATATACAATAGAGGTGACAAATAGATTTAAGGAATTAGATCTGATAGACAGAGTGCCTGAAGAACTATGGACGGAAGTTTGCAACATTGTACAAGAGGTAGCAACTAAAACCATCCCAAAGAAAAAGAAATGCAAGAAAGCAAAATGGCTGTCTGAGAAAGCTTTGCAAATAGCTGAGGAAAGAAGGGAAGCAAAAGGCAAAGGAGAAAGAGAAAGATACACCCAATTGAATGCAGAATTCCAGAGAATAGCTAGAAGAGATAAGAATACCTTCTTAAATGAACAGTGCAAAGAAATAGAAGAAAACAGAATAGGGAGGAACAGAGATCTCTTCAAGAAAATTGGAGAACGTTTCATGCAAAGATGGGCATGATAAAGGACCAAAATGGCAGGGACCTAACAGAGGCCGAAGAGATTAAGAAGAGGTGGCAAAACTACACAGAAGAACTATACAAGAACGAGCTTAATGTTCCAGATAACCATGATAGGGTGGTCACTGACCTCGAGCCAGACATCCTAGAATGTGAAGTGAAATGGGCCTTAGGAAATCTGAGCATCAACAAAGCTAGTGGAGGTGACAGTATTCCAGCTGAGCTATTCAAAATCTTAAAAGATAATGCAGTAAAAGTGCTACACTCAATTTGCCAGCAAATTTGGAAAACTCAACAGTGGCCACAGGATTGGAAAAGGTCAGTTTACATTCCAATTCCAAAGAAAGGCAATGCCAAAGAATGTTCAAACTATCGCACCATTGCACTCATTTCACATGCTAGTAAAGTTATGCTTAAAATCTTACAAGCTAGACTCCAGCAGTANAATAATTATATTCTGTCTTAAATTATATTATCCTTAAATTAACAATTCTATAACATCCTTTAGCTCTCTTCTAAACTGACATATTAAACATCATTATTACAAATTATTTAATTTTAATAAAATATACTACATTAACAATCACAAATTACTCAAAAACCAAATGAAACTTTTTAGTTCCATATTTCTTTTCTATATAATCGAGGCTGTTCCTTTGTTGATGCAGCCTAGAACCTAATCTTATGATGAACAGCTATGAGAACCAGGTATGTTCAGACGAATGAAGGCTCAGGGGAGACATGATAGCAGTCTTCCAATACCTGAAGGATTGTCAGAGGGAAAAGGGCATTGATTTATTCTCCACAGCATTAGAAGGCAGGACAAGAAGCAATGGGTGGAAGCTCGTGAGAGAGATTTTCAACCTGGAAATAAGGAAAAAATTCCTGACAGTAAGAATGATTAATCAGTGGAACAGTTTGCCTCCCAGGGTTGTGAGTGGTCCATTGCTGGAAGTTTTCAAGAAAACATTAGTCTGAGATCCTATAAGTACTGGTGCTTTGGGCAGGGGGGTTGACTAGAAGACCTCCAAGGTCCCTTCCAGTCCTATAATGCTATATTTTACTGTTTTCCCAGGCTAAGCTCAGTATTTACTCACTGTCGCCACATATTTTCTCCAAGGTCATCCCTGGAATATTCTTCATAGACGCAGAAAGTAATGTTCAAGACTAACCAATTTTATTGGGGACTGCTGCTGTTGTGTAGCGATCTAAAATACCACTGTGTTGTATCTTTATTTGTAGGTGTGTGTATGCAAGCTAGTAATGACTGGAAATTTTTTGAAAGGGTTGCTTGTGTATGGGGTATGTATCAAATTGGGATGATTACACCAGTTAGATTTTATCTTATGAAACAAGATTGGCTGTTACATTGCTGTGTTGAAGAGTCATTTGATTTCAACCATGTGAAATAAACCGTATTACAATATGCAATGCAGCAAGACCCAAAGCCAAAAGCCTGGGTGCTGTCTCAGCAAGACAGGAGAGGAAAATCAGTACACGCAACCCCTTTGGCCTATTAGAATGATTGTTCCTTCTTTTCTTTCTCCCCNATACTTTGGCCACCTAATGAGAAGGAAGGACTCACTGGAGAAGGGCCTAATGCTGGGAAAGATTGAGGGCAATAGAAGAAGGGGACGACAGAGAATGAGGTGGCTGGATGGAGTCACTGAAGCAGTAGGCGTGAACTTAAATGGACTCCAGAAGATGGTAGAGGACAGGAAGACCTGGAGGAACGTTGTCCATGGGGTCACGATGGGTCGGACACGACTTCGCAATTAACAACAACAACAATGGAAGCCCATTCCAGCCTATCCCAAAATGCTTATAATTGGCACATGAAGATCTTTGACCTTTTAATAATATATAGATGAACCCAATCTCTGACTTGTTTTTTTTTCAATAGAAGTGCAAACCCTTATAGTAATTTCTAGACTCGAATATGAAATTACATTACTGATTAGAAAAGTAGGATTAAGACTTAAGAGTCTTAAGCTTTGAGTTCTTTTCTTTTCTGTTCAGGTGTCACATACTGCCATAGTCATTCTCTGCAGATTACACTCATCATCACTGTTGCTCTTCTCTGCACTCTTTCTAGGGCCTCAGCATCTTTTTTGTATTGTGGTGACCAAAACTGGATGCAATATTCCCAGAGTGGTCTCACCAGTGCAGTATAAACCATTCCCCATGATCTTGAGGCTGTTCCTTTGTTGATGCAGCCTAGAACCTAATCTTATGATGAACAGCTATGAGAACCAGGTATGTTCAGACGAATGAAGAGAAGGCTCAGGGGAGACATGATAGCAGTCTTCCAATACCTGAAGGATTGTCAGAGGGAAAAGGGCATTGATTTATTCTCCACAGCATTAGAGGGCAGGACAAGAAGCAATGGGTGGAAGCTCGTGAGAGAGATTTTCAACCTGGAAATAAGGAAAAAATTCCTGACAGTAAGAATGATTAATCAGTGGAACAGTTTGCCTCCCAGAGTTGTGAGTGCTCCATTGCTGGAAGTTTTCAAGAAAACATTAGTCTGAGATCCTATAAGTACTGGTGCTTTGGGCAGGGGGGTTGACTAGAAGACCTCCAAGGTCCCTTCCAGTCCTATAATGCTATATTTTACTGTTTTCCCAGGCTAAGCTCAGTATTTACTCACTGTCGCCACATATTTTCTCCAAGGTCATCCCTGGAATATTCTTCATAGACGCAGAAAGTAACGTTCAAGACTAACCAATTTTATTGGGGACTGCTGCTGTTGTGTAGCGATCTAAAATACCACTGTGTTGTATCTGTATTTGTAGGTGTGTGTATGCAAGCTAGTAATGACTGGAAATTTTTTGAAAGGGTTGCTTGCGTATGGGGTATGTATCAAATTGGGATGGTTACACCAGTTAGATTTTATCTTATGGAACAAGATTGGCTGTTACATTGCTGTGTTGAAGAGTCATTTGATTTCAACCATGTGAAATAAACCGTATTACAATATGCAATGCAGCAAGACCCAAAGCCAAAAGCCTGGGTGCTGTCTCAGCAAGACAGGAGAGGAAAATCAGTACACGCAACCCCTTTGGCCTATTAGAATGATTGTTCCTTCTTTTCTTTCTCCCC
>NW_015387583.1:195804-229678 GCF_001527695.2 Protobothrops mucrosquamatus
AACAAGATTGGCTGTTACATTGCTGTGTTGAAGAGTCATTTGATTTCAACCATGTGAAATAAACCGTATTACAATATGCAATGCAGCAAGACCCAAAGCCAAAAGCCTGGGTGCTGTCTCAGCAAGACAGGAGAGGAAAATCAGTACACGCAACCCCTTTGGCCTATTAGAATGATTGTTCCTTCTTTTCTTTCTCCCCTTTGGAAAGAACATTGACTCATTGCTACTGTTGATTTAATTAACTGGGTTAGTGCCATTCGGTTTGGCAGCCTGCCTCAGCTTTAACTGGGAATTAATAAAATCACTGTCATCCTAGACACTGATGTGTCTAAATTTCTCATTTTTTTAAAAAAAGCTTTAACCAAGATATTATCACTATGTACTCTATCACTCTTCAACCAGCCTGTTTAAAAAAATCAGGTTATTGTAATGGTATTTGATCTGCACATTTTTTTCAAATTCATTTCCATATAGATTTTACATTTGAAAGACAAGAGCAATGAGGCTGAGAGCAATGTTAAAATCGGATTGCCTATCCAGTTACAAATATGGATAATCTTGTTCCATCTGGATGTTTTGGGCATAGGTAGGCACACACAAAAGGGCACTAAATATTGAAAAATTATTATTTATCTTGCTTACTCCTCCCCCCAGTATAAATCAAGGCTGTTTTAAAAAAAGAAGTATGGTTTCAGTTTTGCATTTTTCTCAGTTTTTCTTTTATTGTTAAAAATCATTTGTTAGCTTCATTTTTCCACATTTTTAGGGGGTGGATGGGTGTTGCTTTGGTTTATTTTCTTTTTTCCGTTCATTTGAGTGGTAATCCATGCAGCCTACTCTTCTCTTTAAGTTCAATATTTTTTAATCTAAGCCAGAGGTAGGCAACCTTGGCTCTTTTATGACTCGTGGACTTCAACTCCCAGAATTCCTGAGCCAGTTGAAGTTCACGAGTCGATCAACAATTTGCTGAATAAGTGGATAAATGTTCTGTCTGTTAATATCAATGACTAAAATGTATTGAAAGGAGAGCCATTTAGGGCGGCAGGCCAGAAAGTGGGAGACTGTGAGTTCTAATCCTGCCTCAGCCACGAAAGCCAGCTGGGTGTCCTTTGGCCAGTCGCTCAGCCCAACACACCTCACAAGGTTGTTGTGGGAAAATAGGAGGGAGAAGTTGCGTTGAATATGTTCACCCCCTTGTGTTATTTGTAAAAATAATAAAGGTGGGATACCAATAATTAAATAAATAACACGTGCCAGGGTGCATAAAGAATTTGAGTGAGGCATTATATTCACAAAAAAATGTATGGATGCACCCCTTGGCAACCCTGTTGTTCAAGCTTTTTATTTTTATGACATGTTAGGGTCTTCTGCATGTCTCAGAGAGGTTCTTAATAAAATGGTAGATACATTTTGCCTAATTTCGAGGGTGCCCAAGGCAGGCTGCAGGTGATCCTGCAAGTGAATGACAGATCTCTAACTTTACCACTTGAAAAAGTAAGGTATGATGCCTAAACACATTCAACAGTGTTCTCCTGCATGTTGATTTTCCATGTTTTAGTTCAGTGTGCATTGGAAACATTTTCTATTTATCTTGATATTTGACATCTCATGAATATACTTTTATTTTACTCATGGTTTATTGGTTTTTGGAACAAAGAGAGCATGTGTGCATTTTCCTTTCTCCCTCCGTCCCTCCCTCCATCCTATTGTGTTTAGTATACTTTCCATCTCTCCATCCATCTCTCCCTCTCTCCCTCCATCTCTCCATCCATTCATCCATCCTGTTGTGTTCAGTATGTTTTCCATCCATTCCTTCCATCCATTTATCCCTCTGTTCTTCCATCCATCCTGTTACGTTCAGCAATATATCCTGTTATATCCTGTTATGTTCAGTATATTTTCCATCCATTCCTTCCATCCATTTATCCCTCCGTTCTTCCATCCATCCTGTTATGTTCAGCAATATATCCTGAGGATATATATATATATCCTGAGGATATATTGCATGACAGGCAAGCTAGCAATGTTTTAAGGATAAAAACATAAACATTATTGCTAATGTAAATTTTTAGGTCACATAAAATGATGACAGCAAAGGAAGTGCTGAGTCATAATTTATATGAAATGGTGAGAAGTAAGGCATAAAATCAAAATCTACACTATAAAATGAGCATTAGCAGTATAAAATACAGGAATGATCCAGGGGCCTTTGCTATCTGCTAGTTTAAGTATAATAGTTAACTCTTATATTTAAAGAGTTACTCTGGTATTTAAAAATATTTAAGCTTTAATATGCCATACGTCTACTGTATGAGGAAAGTGAGTGCATATTATAAAGTTCAACAGTGTTTGCTGTGTAAATCATTCCTGAATTTGAATCTCAGTCAGAGCTTTCACAGTCCTTTCTCTCCCCACACCCCATTATAATAAGGGGACAATTATATGGGCTTAATTGATAGGCCTGTTGTGATCCTGCAAGAGAAGTACTTGTGATGTGAAAAATAACAGAAAAAATATTGCTGGATAAAGTCAATTGCCTGCCTAACCTGGTGTTGTTTTTTTTTGCACAGGAGAAATCTAGAGGGTAATAACAATAATAAAAGATGCTTCTCTATCCATGAGGTGTAGAAATTATAAACACAATGATGTACAGCATCTTAATTTGTGAAAGCATTTTGATACATAAAAACATAATGTCATCCCCTAATAGGTCGTACAGGTAGAAGTTTCCAAAAGCATGCCAGCCAGCAAGCAAACAAACAACCAACTTTCCAGAATCTACTCTGAAGCTGTTTGTGCTGCAAAACATGCTTTCTTTTGTTATGCTTTAAGGTACTAGCGTAGCATTTATTTAAAGTCAAGACCAATTACGCTCTCAGGACCAGTTAAGTATCTCAGGAAAGAAAGTGCGATAGAACAGACATATACACTTCTCTCTTTCAGAAACTTCATCTTTGGCTGCAGAGCTGAAATTCTAGGGTTGACGTCAAGACCGAATTGGCGCTTGCCTTCAGGACTGGCAGAACAATTAGCTCTCTCTGTAGATTGCTTTTTGTTTGCCTACTTAATGTTACCATCTCCTTTGGCAATTTTCAGCATGCCCTGTCTCTCTCCGTTTCTCTCTTCCTTTCTGAAGCCAGGCATATTGTTATCCCAAAGGAGTCAGGGACCAGGCTGTGTTGCACTGGCTGTGTTTTTCAGCTAGTTAATCTGACAGTTGCCTACTGTGCGGAGTTGCTAGGAGAAGGTGAATAGTCGCAATTAGAGCATGCTCCTTGAGTGGCAACCTGTAGCTCTCTAATTTCCTTTGTGCAGGGGATGAGTACGTGGCTGCAAAGCTGGCTCGCACTCCGTCTGTTCATTCACATCTTTGTGCTGCTTCTGTCCTCCGCGAAGCAATTCAGAGTCAACTCAAAAAGACATAAGTGCAGCACCAGGCAGATGTTCCTTTTGGGAGGGCGGGCTCAAGTTTGAGATTGGCTTTTGCCACCTGCTTCCTGATTGCATCCAGCTTCATAAACAGCAGAGTGCAGGCATCCATCTCTTGGACCAGCTAGGCATTTGCAGTTCTTTTGCGGTAGCCAAAAGATTCCGGTAGATTTTGAAAAAGAGAATCAAACAGCCAACGGCGTGTTCCAGTGCACAGAATCTGGCAGTCAGTCTGTATCAAAGGCAAGTTGTGGGAAGTGTGTGGGTGGGTGGGTGGGGGGGAGGGAGGGGGTGTTGGGGGGGGGAAGACCCTCCACAGTTAGTGGTACATTTCCTGCCTTGTTGGATTAATCTTTGAGGAGATCAGAAGGGCTTCCTGCAGGTGGGGCTGGTAACTCTGCTGGCCAACTGAATAAGCAACTAAGGTAGAAGTGCTTCTCTGCTCTGCCATTCTGATTAGGTTTCAAGAGAGATCACCGGAGGAGCGTCCATCTAATATGTACGGATCTTCTGGCATGTGTGCTGGGTGGAAAGAGCCTTTTCCGTCCTGCTGCTGAGCCTAACTTGAATTCAGTTGCTGTGGGACAGCTTGGAGCATGGGATCTACAGGCACAGAGGGAACTGAGGGAATGGACAGCACTCCTCTGAAGTATCCCGTAGGAGGTCATACAGAGAAAATGTGGCAACGCCTGAAAGGGATGTGAGTACCCTGCCTTTCCTCTTTATTTGATCCTTCCTTTCTCAGAAGAAAAGAGCTGTCATTTCGGAAACAGGGCTAATGCATTTCTCGGCAGAGCATTTCAAGTGAAAGAGCAATAATCAATAATGTCCTCTGTTCAGTAGGCTAAGCGAGAGAGAATATTGCACTGGGAAGCTGGGATTTATTTTTTTTTACCTTGTATAAAGTGGCTAATGGAGAATGAAGCATGTAGCATGTATTTTAACAATTAAGGCTCTTGATCAATGAGATGTGATCATTTCCCCATCACAACTCGTGCAATGTACCTTGGTGTTGGACCTATAAGCCACAATCTTGCTAGAAGAAACTGGCCTTTTTTGCAGGGAAATTGGGATAGTACAAATAGAAAAAGTGTACCTGAGTACAACATTTTAATCCTTAAACTACTTATACTGTAAAACTAAAACTTCCTNTCCTTCCTTCCTCCCTCCCTCCCTCCCTCCCTCCCTCCCTTCCTTCCTTCCTTCCTTCCTTCCTTCCTTCCTTCCTTCCTTCCTTCCTTCCTTCCACTAATCTCAGAAGTTACTTCATGGATTCAATTAAAGCAGGCTTTCTAAGTGTTTTCCTGATGGAGCTGGATGGGAAAAGGACACTGAAGTCACACATCAAGGAAAATATGACTTTTCATGACTCAGTCACATAGGCACATAGGCACAAAGTAGATGCATAGAACAAAATCAGGGTAAACTGGAGATGTTGGGCAAAGGACCTAGCTAACTTTTTTGGGACCAGGGAAACTGGACAATATGCAGAAGTGGTGGCTTTTTTTTCAGTATGGAAAAGGGGAGGTGCATAAGGAAAGCAGAAACTGGGATGTTTAATCTCAAGAAAAGCTCATGAAGAAGAACAGCATACATTTTTGTGCTCTCTGCCCAATTGTGGGTGGTTTATGAGTGCAGATGAAAACAATTGTTTTGGTTTTTTTCATACACATCCTACTTCCCATAAAGCAGTGATTCTCAAAATGTGGTCTCTTTCAGGAGGTCTGCTAAATCAAATGAATAAATATTTTAAAATGTATCAGGCTTAATTTGTAATGTAGCAAATATTGGTAGATAAAACCCACATAAACCAAAGCTCTTTGGGGTCCCTGGTCCCAGGACCGAAATGTTTAAGAACTACTGTGATAATCTGTACTTGAGTGTAATTTCAGATCAAATCTCACAAAATATTTTTCATTGGAACTATCAAGTCTGGAGAATCACAGCTATGAATCAAACTACAGTTTGTTAGTTAGACAACTAAAGCTATAAATATTAATACCTTATTTACATACATTGTTGCAAAGCATAAATCAAAAGATTCTGTGATACTTTGCATATCTGGAATTCCATTCCCAGCTCTGAAATTGGGTTTGAGATGGGGTTTTAAATGCTGAATATTATAGCCTGATATACCTTGTATGGAAAGCAAATATATTTTTGAGGAGTTCAAGGTGCTTCCAAAAGAGTTTCTTACTAAGTAATTGCCTTTTCTCATTCACAGAAGGTTATGAAAAGTCAAAGCAATACAGTAACATCTTTATTACTCTTCCATGTTTTTATATGACATTTTCTATTTTCTTTCTTACCTCAAAATACTGTATAAAATATAACATAAAAATTAAGATTAAATAAAAATTGCATATATAATAGGTAAAAAAAAGTAAAGGGAATAGCCTTATTTTTGGATTGGTGTCTCTATGAACCCATTGTGAAGCATCCTTTGACTTGGTGTTTTAATGAAATATAGATTATGCCATCTTTCTTCACCTCCATTCTATTCTTCTGAAAGGAGAAGAGTCATTGACTATCTTTCCTTCTGTTTCTTCTGTGACAAGTTCCAGTGAAGGCAACAGAAACAGAACTTAATCTTGGGAAAATATATATCCCAACCTTCCATAGCATACAAAATAAAGGGTGTTACAATGGGCTGATGGATGATCTTTTATTGATTTAATTGGAACATACAGCTGGAAAAGCTTGGATAATTGAAAAAAACCAACATTATATGCTCCCCAAAGCATGGACTTTGCCAAGAGGTGTGTGTTCATGTAGAATCCAAATGTGTTAGATTCATCACTGGATCAGACCAAGACTGTTGTAATTCAGTTGCTCTACCCTACAGCAGGCGAGCAGATGCATCAGGGAAACTCACAAAACAGATATGAGGGTAATAACTCTCTTCTTCTATCGCTCCATAGCAACTGTTATTAAAGACATGCTGCCTTTGATTCTGGAGACAGTCTATAGCCACCAAGATTATTTCCCATTGATAAGCCCTATTCGCTCTGTTTTCACTGGAACACAACTCACAGTTTGGGCTTCATTGTAAGGGCAGCTAGTTTGTGGTGCTTCATGCCCACCAGATGGCATCTTTTGAGTATGCAAATAGACTACACTAGCTGATGTAGGCATGTGTGGCTGCTGTATAGCTTGTATATACTGTTCACTATGGTTAAGATGTTGGATTAAGAGTGAGGAGAGTCAGGTTCAAGTCCACTCACAGCCATGGAAATTTCTCAGGTGACTTTGATCTCCTTCATCCCAAACTATGTACTGTTTTTTTAAAAAATATTTTTTTATTATTTATCTCCAAAGATAAAATACAAAATAGAAAGGAAAAAAATCAACTACAAACATAGCAACCAAACAACAACAAAAAGTAATAAAAATGTATGCACAGAACTAATATTAAACATAAACATTAAACATAAAATGTCCACCCTCGTTGAGTGTTGAAAAACATATCTCTAGTAACTGATATGTTCTCCCGCTTGCATGAAAGATCTACAAATACTTACAAATGTTCCCATCTCTATTTACCAAAAATATTATGTTACATAAAAAGATGTCACCGATGTATTATCTATCCAACAAGTCAACTCACCACTATTCACTTAAAAAAAATCAGTTAACAAATAACCCCTAGAACAAAACTAGTCTTCAAAGCGCTCTGTTAACAGAAAGTCCACAAATGGCTTCCAATCTCTTATAAAATTGTCTAGTCCATTGTCTTTAATGACTGTGGTTAATTTTGCTATCTTTGTCAATTCAGTCAGTTTTAAAATCCAAAAGTCAGTGTCCCTTTTTCTTTCCAATACTTGATATAGACAATCCTTACAGCAGTTACCATGTAAAGAAATAAGGTCCCAAACAGTTTTTCTATCAATTTGTCCATAACACCTAGAAGAAATGCTTTAGGTTTCATTAGTATTTGTATTTTGAGTATTTTCTTTCATTATCATTATCATGATTATCCAATATGATTTAGCATATTTACAAGATCACCTTATGTGATAAAATGTACCTAGAATTTGGTTACAGTTTCAACACTTTATTAGAAGTTCTCTATACATTTTTCCAGTTTGTCTGGAGTCAAATATCATCAATACATCATTTTATAAAAAAATTCTTTCAAACAGTAATTCAAAGTAAATTTTAAACCATTGGTCCCTATATTCTCCCACTGAACTAAGGATATATTATAATAAAGTTTTTCATCCATTTTACCATACAATCTTTAACATATTCATTTTCCAGATTCATCTTAAGTAACATTTTATAAACTTTAGTGATCAAGTGGTCATCTCCAGAACATGAGTTCAAGTCCAATTCAGATTTATCTCCTTCAAAAACAAAACTTTTTAAATCAAATTTAAATATTTTAAAAATTCTATAATAATTAAACCAACCACAATTAAATCCCACACTTACTAATTTTCTTGTGTTTATCTTGAGTCCCTCTTCTTCAAATATCAACCAGTCATTATACGTCATTAAGTTCCAGTAAATCTCCTTTCTATATAATGTTTTATGTAATGATAACCATAAAGGTGTCTTATCAGCCAATCTTCTTTTGTACTTCCATTATACATGCCCAATCAATTTTCTAATAGAATGATTTTTTAAAACCTTATACCATAAATAAGCATGTCACCTAAATCTCAAATCAAAAACTTCAACATCTAAAAACCTTGAGTTTTTCAAAGTTATCCAATCTTTCAACCATACCAAATAACAGGCTTCATAATACAATCTGAGGCAAGTCAAGACCTCCATTTTCTTTGGCATTTTGTAGGAGCAAACTACTTACTTGGGATAAAATGAAGGGAGCTCTCTTAATTACCTAGAGTCTAGACAATATTGACTGATTGATTATGGGCCATCAAGCCATGATCTACTCTGACTGACTATACAGATAGATTTTTCCCCTTGATGATTTGTCCCAAACCTGGTCTTTCAAGGCTCCCAGTGATGCACCCATCTGGAGAATAACCAGATATTAATTTAGCAAATAAAACAAATAATTAGATACAAGTTTTGTGTATAGGAATTATGAGTTAGGTCACATAAAGATAAAGAGCTAGAATAGTTTTTATTATGGTTTTCACTTTTCCTAAAAATATGAACAAAAGAAAACCCTTTTCCCTCTTCCTCTCTTTTTCTTCTTTTCCCTTTTCTTATATAAGTATGTGTGCACTGGGCTTCCACGTTTCTAATTAGAATACATCTCTTTATTGCTGGATGCTGTCCCATCATTCCTGAGCCTTGTTTCAAAGCCAAAAGATCATCCCTTTTGCTTTCCATGTTCAAGAATTACCACAATTCACCAGGTACTTGACAACTATGCTTTATGAACAGTAACTTAACAAAAACATTGTTTGTTATATATCCAGCTTCAATAGTCAGCTTCTTCTTTTCTTTTACAAACATCAATACTACATTGCTAATATTACTTCAATTAGATTGTCTTCAATCAGCACACAGTGCACTGTTTTGTGTAAAACATTGCCGCTGAATTCTTCCCATGCATTGGAGGATTGAAGAAAAGCTCTTGAACTAGCGTAACAAGGAAAACGGGACAGACGCACAGAATGTCAGAATCCTTACAATGTAGTATCTATTTCTGCCTCAAGTGGCCATCTACTGGGAGTTAGTGTTGTTTTAGCTTTTCAAAAGCCTCAGTTGGAAGCTTGAATTATATCCTGGGTTTTTTTTTTTGTGTGCACGTGTTTGTGTGTGTGTGTATGTGTGTTGGTTTCCAGAAAGTAAATGCATGGATTTTTAAATCTTGCAAAGTATTTGACCACAGATCAGAAAAAAGCAGTGTACTTTTTTTATGAACAATTTATGAGATTGGTTGCAAATCAAATAAAGGGCAGCCGGATCATGTAGATTTTTCTGTGGGTGAAATTGTATTTCTCTTAATAGCAATAGCACCTAGACTTGTACACTACTCCGTAGTGCTTTACAGCCCTCTCTAAGCAATTTACAAATGTCAGCATATTGCCTCCAGCAATCTGGGTCCTCACTTTACCAACTTTGGAAGGATGGAAGGCTGAGTCAACCTTGATCGGGTCAGGATCGATATCCAGGCAGTGGTTAGTCCCCAATACCAATAATGTGTCTTTAACACATAGGCTTGTTTAGATTTTCTGATTATGTTTTTCTGTCTAATCTATTTTTTTCTGTAGGTGAAATTTAAATTTAAGCCACCTTTCTTCTGAATAAATACAAGATTAAAAAATAAATAATTAATTCATAAAGGGAGTTTATGTCTATGTAGGAAATGAACAGAAGTTCCAAAGCTTCATACAGAAGTTCCATCGAACAAGATCTGCTTGATTACTCTTTGACAGAATGAGTTTAGTTTATACGAAACCTATTTCGCCAATGTTATTAAATTCAGCAATCTACCTTGCTTTTTTCCAGACTTGAGGTACGCCGTCTTTTTAAAATTCATGGTAAACGCTAATTAATTTAAAATACAGTTTTTAAAGACACAGAAAGCATCTCTGCATCTAGATTAGTGATGCATAATTGCTTGAATGTTAGGGCATAGCTGTTTTGTGTTGCAAACTGACAGAAGATTTCCTAGTGTAAGATTCTGAACAGATCTGATCCCATCTGATGAGTGGTTTTTTTTTATTCACTGGCAGGATCACCAAACATTGTATGTTTGCATGCCCCCAAAACCTAAGTAAATCCTGCTTATCTTTCCCAACTTTTTAATCAGAGGAACAAATGACCAATTGACAATCTTATCAGTGGTCAGTGATGTTAATAGCAGCTGTGTCCTGATATCAGTTTCCTCCCAGAAGTTCTGCAGTTCCTGTAATTGAGGGCAATTTGATAAAGTCAGGTGGCTTTTTTAAAAAAGATTTATTGGCTAGCCCGCCACTGTGCCATTTTATCTTCAACCGCAAATGGGCTTAAACTGATCGTTTAATATTTCAGATTGCAGTATTATACATTGTGGAGAAATAAAAATGTTGCTGTCTTAATGCTTATAGACTGCACTGCAGTCTGTAGAAGGCCATTCTTTGTTTGTTACTTTATATATGTATTAAATCTTAGATTTAGTCCAAATAGATTGCTTGTTTTTGACAGACCAAGTGATTTGTGTTATATCTGGATTTTTATTGTTGTTTTTGAAACCAATGTTGCTTTTTACAATGGTCATAAGAGTCAGGAATACATGATTCTATCTTCTCTAGATTGAACTATTCTTTTCAGTCTAGACCTCTGTTATGATTTCAGGAAAGTTACACTTGCCCTTGATTTTAACGAATTTTCACCCCAAAAGCGTTATGGATATGCATGGATTTTGGTGCTCACTGTTCTGCGTGTTAGTCCTAGTCTATACATTTTTGGAACTTGCCAGTATAAAACACAGTATATATATTCTAATGTACACGTTTTTGTGTGTATTTTCATCAATGCATACAGATTTTCAAAATCAGCAAACAACTCTGAAAATTATGCTATGGTGAGGGATTTAGATATTTGTCAACTCATTCATTTGGGTGTAATAATGTTTCTGAATATTTCAACATTAATTCAAATGTTAATAATTTATTGAATAATTGATCCTATTTTGTGGGTAGGAAATGTTGGATTCCTCATGCATTTCAAGTAGCTGTTTTTTATAGACCTTTGCTAGGTAACTAAAATATTAAAGATGCATAATTAATGATGAGTAACAAAGCTCCTCACCTCATGCTATTTTCTACAAACATTTCCTTACAATAATCCCAAAGTTCGAAAAATGCCATATAGAGGGATGTGAATCAATAAGAAATCTCTCTCTGTGTGTATATGTGTGTGTGCTTCATTGATTGATTTTACGCATCAAATTGATCTGATGATTTAAAAGAAGAATTCAAATCACCTTCTGATTATACATATGTAAATTTATATTGATCACACTATTTCATTTTAGGATAAACACTATTACATTAAAATGCAGAAAATAAATAAAAAGAATTTTAAAAGAATTAAAAAAATGAAAAGTATGATATCAAAAGAAGAGATGATACCAACACCATTTTATTATGCCTTTCCATATTTTTTTTTTTACATCTGCAAACAATCTTTACTTTCATCATTTACCAGTTTCAGACACTGCCTCATTTGTTAAACTTTCCTCTTCTCTCTTTCTGAGGCTCTGATCCACTCTATCTATCCATAACTATCTCCATCAAGCAGAAACTGGGATGCAGGAAACTTCCATAGTACAGTGTGACACCCTTACACTCCCACTTGCCCTATCAGCACTTTCTTTTTAAGTATCTGCAGCATATTCCTCCTGCCAAGGAGCCACAGTCTACTTTGCTGCTGTAGCTTCAGCAGTTTAATTGCTAGGCATGCCATCCCTGCCGTGCTCTTTCCAAATGTCACATCGACTAGCTGTTCCAAATGCGTCCTAGTTTTCTTTCAGAAACATGTGGCTGCATTTGTAAAATTGCAGTTAAGTTTTCCTTGTATTGTTTGGCTTGTGGCGGCCATAATGATTGGGCTCAGATGTCACCCTAAGCAATAACCCCTGGTTTGCAGACCACACACTAAACCAAAAGCAAAGGTTTGGTGAAGTGATGGCCAGCGTCAAAGGGTGAAATGCTTTTGTAACTAGCCTTGTTTGCTGCCATTAAGAGATTCAAATGAAAGGGATCAGTAGAGGAAAAGAATTGATTTGATTTATAGTTAAAGCAGGCAATGGCCAAGTCCCAGGATACCACACGCGGAAAAGTAGGGGAACACATAGAAAAGAAACAGATTTAGAAGCACCTTGCAAGAACAGAGACTGGTTGGCTAGGTCTAAGCCTGGGGAATCAGCTGAATATATCTTTAACACAAGTAGCTCCTTTTGGACTCCTTGATGAGATTGGCATTGAGCTGTTGAACTTTTGCCATCTCTGCCAGAGAAATTGAGCTGTTCCTCCTTCCACTTGCTAGCTCAAAACCCAATATGGTATTCAAATGGCAGTTAGTTTCCCTCCCCCATCTCACATCTGATCTTTCTAATGCAACCTCATTATTGTTGTACTGATACTGATACCTTTCTTTCTCTGTGTGAATTTTTATGTTGCCTTACAGAATTTGCAGTGTGCATTTTCAGATACTTCCAAAAGCACTTGCCTTTCCCCCCCCCCCACTACCAACGCAGTTTTAAAACAGTTTGCATAAATCAGCTGGGTAATTGTGGACGAGAGCACTCAAGCATATAATCAGCTGAGCACCGCAGGAATGCACCTTTATAGTTTTGTGCTTTTGAAGTGGGATGGGCAGCTTGGGATCTGCAAGCATTTTGTGTTTCAGTTCCCACCAGCATCAATCAGTCTTACCAACATCAAGGGACAGTAAGCAACATATTCCAAAATATCTGAGAAGTGTCAACTCCTGATTTACATGCTAACCTGAGAATATGTTTCATGGAACTCAACAGACTTACTTTTGAGTGGGTGCACGATTGCTTATTTCTTGTGAATTTTATTTCATATTGTATGGATATGAGTTGCTAGAATATAGCAGTATAAGTGGAGGTTACTTTACACATAATTTTGAGATTGAGGATTCATACCATATAGATAGAAGATAGAAGCAGAGAGTTAGTTTTCTTCTATCTAATGGACTTCTGGATTATTAAGATAAGATAAGATAATCTTTATTGTCATTTTTATACTGTGGGCACAATGGCACACATCAAAAATGAAATTTAGTTGCCCGCTCTCAAAGTGAAACACATACATGGCACACACCTAAACATACTATGAACAACATATGTATAGACCCACATCCCTACATATACATAGCAAATAAATATTAAATATTGTCCATCTTGAATATATAACGGAAGGAGGAAGCTTGAGAGTTTGCAAGGTTAATGCTGTATGGAATGAAACTCTGGCTGAATCTGGATGTTCTGCTACAGATACCACGAAGCCTCCTCCCAGAAGGTAACAAGGAAAACAGATCGTGAAGAGGATGTGTAGTGTCCCAGATAATCTTACGGACCCTGCTCAAGCAGCGCTTCTGTGCTATGTCCTGGATGGGAGGGAGGGAACTGCCAATGATCTTTTCGGCCATAAATATTGCCATAAATAATGCTTAATAATATTTATTTATGGCTTCTGACATAAATAAAGTGGCTTCTTATTTATAAATAAATTTTTAAAAAGTGGTTTCTGCCCTTTGTTGTCTCTGTGTGGTGACATGCAGACAACAACACACATATATATACCTGTCCTTTGTGCCCTGCAGTGAACACTTGAAGACCGCATGGCAGCACAACAGAATGCAATTAATGTTGCTAGCTTCTGGGCAATATCTGTTTATTTCAATCTTGTATTTTAATAAAATTTAAAATTTTATTTTAAATGTTAATTTTGATGCTTCTGACACAAACAAACAAATCTATATTAAACATATTATAGTGGTAGGGAAGTGCTTCACAAAAACAACCAATGTACAAATACTGTATACTGATGTGAACTAACTACTCTGTTGTGCTTTTTCCTGATCTTAAAATATAGCAGTCCTGAGTGAAAGATTAGAATGTAATACTAAAGTAAAGTTATACTACTAGTATTATATTGCTTTCAGGCTAGTCACAAATCATCTTCTTTTGAATAAGATGTTTAGATGATCATAACAATATGCTAGCTTTAGATTCATGGGCTTCCTTATTTGTAGGCAAACTTGAGCTAAGATCCTTTCCTTTCTTTTAATTCTGTGCCCTTGCTGAGCTTTATGAACAAGATGGTGGATGATGAAAATGTGAAAGCAAACTATGCCAGGGAGAGCAACTGGCAGGAGCAAACCTGATTTAAATGAGCCTCTATAAGTATTCAGTTTTATGTATCATAACTATTATGATAATACCTCATAAGTATTATCTTTGGACATAAGAGAGTACTGTCTTATGTCTAAAGATATTTACTCATATAGTACAGCTGTATTATTATTATCTTTTAATCTTATTACCTTCGCCTATTGGTATCCTATATTACTTTATTGTTTGTATGTACACTGAGAGCTTATGCACTGGAGACAAATTCCTTGATGTCTATACAAATGCAGTGGAATTTTCTAGTATTGTGTTTTTCCTCCAAGTTTTTGCAAGCCAACAAGGAAGACGCTCATTGTTATGTTATGCATGTCCTTGCATCAAAATATTTACAATAATAGTAAACTCTTACACTTTCCCAATTATCAAAAAAGAGTATTATTTTTTAAATTGTCCAATCCATCCAGGTTCTATCTCTGAGGGAGTTATTTTTCTTCTTCATAAAACTGTTTTCTCTTCCGACACATTACAAATTAATTCACGCTGTAATCAACACTCACATCTTCCAATAATTTCCAGATTTTATTTTATCACCATATGCAAGAAACTAATTTTAGGAGTCGCTTTTGCATTGGCTATTGCTTCATGCAATATGATGCAAAGCCAATTTATTTGAGGCCAGAAACAAAAATGGATATTTTTTTAAAAAAGTATTACAATCGACCATAATTATATTTTAGAAATCAATCAATCAAGTCATTTTACCAGACTTTGTTGCTTTTGCTAAAGATGTTTGTAGATGAATTTAGCGGGATGTGCAGCATTTATTTATTTACACATTTCCATTCCAGCAGATATTCTGTCTCTCAAGGATTAAAGGAAAGAGTCAACAAAACAAAGCATTAGCAAAAAGCAGAGGAGCAGTTAAAACAGTAACAATGGCAGTCACTTAACTCCATGCAGAATTTTCTGTTTTGTCTGGTGTCTGGGATCTTTTCAAAACAGGCAAGCTCAAGTGTGGCTCTGTCTTCTCTTTCCTTCTCTTTCCTTCTATTTCTCCCCACATCAGAAACTCTTCCTCTTTTTGGCATCCTCCAACTTGCACCAATGCTGGCCAGCAAGGTTTGAGTTACAAGGGTGGACAGCTGATTCTAACCTGGATAAGGAAAAAGAGGGGGAAAACTATGGGACTTCAGGAACGTCCATCAACCATGGCAGCAATAAGTCAGTGGATGGAGAGATGTCACATGTCTTGCTTTGTAGTGGGACTCCTCTTCCATCCTACAATTACTTTTCCTCTGCATTCCCCTCTCAATAATTCAAACCTTTCTCATTGTTCTTGATCATCTGGAAAAGGGCTTATTTTGCTTCCCTCTGAATGCTCTCTACTTACAATATCTTTCTAGATATTACACCGGCGTGCTGGATATTTTGCCGGATGTTGGATTGCCAGATGAATAGAATATTGGAGGTTTTAAAATAGGATATGCCTGAGAAAAACCTGGGTGGATGGGAAACCTATCCTACATGTGACCTTTGGTTCCAACATTATTTGAATGGCTTGCTGGGGACACTCACCCAAAAGAAGCCAAGGCCAGATGAAGGAAATAGATGACAGTGGATAAAATTTTAAAGTAATGTATTTTTATTTCACCTTTCTTTTGCCCAAGTCAAGACAGCATGTATAATACTCCTCCTCCCATTTTCCCCATAATATCCACCTTGTGAAGTGGACTAGGCTGAGAGACAGAGAGTGACTGGCCAGGATTCAGTCAGCCAACATTCATGCCCAGAATTCAGAACATCCCAGTTTCACCTTAATCATTACATCAAACTGATTCTCAAACAATTTCATGTTGACAAACCAGCGATTTTTGTATTATAAGACAAAAGTTACATTAACTGTATTATTGTTAACCATCAATGTGCATCGCAATAATGCAGTTAGATATGTTTAATCTTATTACACATGTACTGTATTTAATAATTTATTCTACTGTCACACCAAACATTACAACACCGTGTTGACTGAGATGGAAATTCCCGGAGCAATCGTGCATCTCTGATATATAAGATTATAAACAACAAATGAATCATTCATGTGTTTCTGTATATAATATATTTACTTTTTTATTAAACAAAACCTAAAAGCCAAAACTAATTAACAGATAAACCAAAAACAAGACTAAAAAGCAAATTAAAAAGAAAAAAAAGAAATATTTGGAAACACACATGGGAATACATGGCAAACATCCATACCATTTTAAACATTCATATACATTAAGTATATCAATTTGTATAGCTAACCTAGGGGAAAAAAATCTACAAAAAAAATTCTTAATGTGGTTAATTTGTGATCAAATTTAAACATTCTTATCCTCATTGCAGGGATTTCAAAATTTGTCATAGTAAATTTTTCACTCAAAGCAACTTCTGTGATTTTAAATACCTCTATCCAGTGAAAGAAGGGAGCTAATTTTATGATGTTTTTTTTTTCACAAACAAACATGCCCCATTTCTCTTTTCAGCCATAATTCTTTTCAGGTTTAAAGGTGTTGCTGCCAGCATCCTACTGAATGTTAGGTGCAAGTTGCAACCCTCCTGGAACTGATTATTAGCACAGCTTAAAGGATGTGGATCCTCCTGGAGATATCCCAAAGGTGTATTTAAAGTTGTTTATATAGAACCAGCAAGATGATACTGAAAAAATATATCACTAGATTGAATAGTGTAAGGTATGCCTATCACTTAGGCTGATACAAGGGTGTTACTAGGAGATGCAAATCTCTGTATTTTTTATTGTAATAACAGAAAATCTAGAGATCCATAAACCTTCAGAGGGGAAAATAAAATGTTAAGGTATTTCTATACTTTTTTGACTATCAGTTATTTTATACTAAATAAATCACGACTACATCTGCCTTCTATGAAGTCCAACTTGATCTGATCCAGTGGTGTTTTTTACTCTGACTATCCTTAGTTACTGTAGCTAGCCAAGGTCTCAGATGGATGCCGCATTTCTTCCTTTCCTGGAGATGCTAGGAAAAATGAACGAGGGGCCTTTGTCAAGGGCCACACATACTGTGTCACCGAGCTGCTGCTTTTGATTCCTATGAGGGGGGGGGAGCAAATGGACAGTTTGCCTCTGGCAAGGTTTTCCTTGCTTTCAGGTGTTTACTTTAATTTTCCAGGACCTTGGGGGAGACACTAACAGTAAGCTATGCTTACTGTCAGTGCTCTGTTCACGCACCGTAGAGCTTGCTTACGCTAACTGTCAAAACCAATCATCATGAAGAAGGCCAAATGTGCATTTGGACAGTTATTGTATTGAAAGATGCATACAACTTATAATAGGGAAACATTTATTTATTTGAACAATTTATAGGGCTGCCTATATTACATAAACATATACACTTTCGTTTAGTACATTGTTTTCCCACCCTGGTATCATTTAAAAAAAAATCTCTAGAAGTCAAACTTAATTCTTGATTTTATGTAATTTTCATCCATGTAATTTTCTTGGCAATAAGAGTGAAATGATTTGCCACTGCCACCTTCTGGGAAGATTTTCTGATTTCCTAACCTAGCCTATATTCTCTGGTAATTTCCTATCCTTCTCCTGACCAAGCCCTGCTTAGGTTCCAACTGTAGACAAGGCTAGTCACAGGCTGTCTGTTGGGACAGTATTATCAAAGGCCCTTCCAATGACAGCAGTTTCTCATTTATTTAACACACTCTCTCTGTGTATGGTGCTTTGTGTAAAGCTAGCTTACCTAAAATAAAAACTTCTGCCTGGATTTTCTCTCTCTCTCTCTCTCTCTCTCTCTCTCTCTCTCTCTCTCTCTCTCTCTCTCTCTCTCTCTCTCTCTCTCTCTCTCCCCCCCCTCATTTTGTACAACTCAAAGGAGTATACATAATGCTCCCTCCTCCTATAACAGCAACCTGATGAAGTGGGAATGGGCTGAGTGAAAATGACTAGCCCAAACTCACCACATACTATTGTAACCAAAGTACCTTTGAAGTAAATGATTAAACAACAAAAAAGCCACAGCAATTCTATTTCATATAAATGGGGGGGGATCTCCAATATTAGGACTACGAGTAACAAGAATGTTTTGCTGTTGTTTTAAAGCTAAGTTTCAGAGATAATAGTCCTAGATTGATATACTATCCAAAATGAGGAGTTAAATAAGCTTTTTACACTGAGGGTTCACTGCTGGTAGAAAAGTATGGGGGAGAAATGAAAGAGAATAGCACCAGCAGAAACATGCTGTTGGCAACTGCACTTGGTTTCAAGGTCAGCAGAGAAGCACTGGGACCAATTTTAAGTTCTAAATACCAAAGGGAACTTGAGGAACATTAATTATCCTCTTGGGGAGTGCTACATGCTGATTGTATAAAGCTGTTAAGAAACAATTTTCTCGCAATCAAGGGTTTCCTCCAAAGAGGGTAGTATGAGAAATGAGAGTATTTGAGGAGTAATTTTTTCTTTTTAAGTATACCATATAGAGTTTGATTCCACCTTGTAGAACCTCTAACTGTGAATTCTGTTAATGTTAATGAGAGGATTTATATAAAAATGTAAGAAGCAAATTTCTGTTCTAGCTGGGCAAGATTTTCCTTCTATTTTAAATGCTAGGTAATAAGACCTCTTACATTCGTGATTTGATTGTGGAAAAGAGGGCTGATATCACAAATATCACCAAGGCCTAGCTGGATCCATAAGGAGGGGGTGGTCTTTTCAAAATTATGCCCAGCTGGGGTATCCCCGGCTGAGAATCTGGCACAGGAGTGGTGGTATAGCAATTGTAGTCATCAGGGATCAAATGGGTTTGTTGCTGTTGTACCACCTCCTTGCTTGAGCATCTCCAGGTTAGTGGTGGGATTTTCCCAGACTTAAGGTCTTGGTGGGACTTCAGCCTGACCAAATACAAGCTATAGCTGCTATTAAGGCCTACTTTAAGTGGTAGAACTTCTTTGCCTTATTGTATTGGCAGATTACTGCCCTGGAGCTCTGTTTCAGGTGACATGTGCCCTCTTGGGTAGAGACGACATAGGGCACCTCTTGCAGGGACATGCGGAAGTATTTGCTCAGTATCTATTGGACAAAATCACTCAGGTTTCCCAGTTGGACACTGGCCTTGTTGCAAGTCCCAAGGAGGTGCCTGGAGTGCAGTCTTGCCCAATTATTTGGGAACTGTTTGAACCCGTTGCACCTGAGTGGACAGGGTCCTTAGGATTGCAAATTCAGACACCTGCTCTTTAGATCCATGCCCTGCTGGCTTATGAAAGCAGCCGTGGGATGTTGTGTGAGTGGGTCCTAGTGGTGGTTAATTCTTCTTTGAGTGTGTAGGAGTTATTCCTTTATCTCTTAAAGAGGCCTCTGTTCATCTCCTCTTAAAGGAGCTATTGTGGGAACCCTTGATACTGGATAACTTTCTCCCAGTATCCAATCACCCCTTTTTATTGATGTAGATTGAAAAGCTGGTTGTATGACAGCTTCAGAAGATCCTGAACAAAATAGATTATTTGGATCTTTTTCAATCAGGTATGGAACAGACCTTTTCAGACCTGGGGTATGGATCAGAAACAGCTTTGGCCACAGTTTTTGGGATGATGTCCAGCATGATGATGGTGATGGTGATGCATGCATGCATCTATCCTTGCCTTGCCTAACCTGTCAGCAGCTTTTGATACCCTCAAGTATGTCCAATTCAAGGTGTTGGTGTTGACCTATAAAGCCCTACATGCTGTGGGATCATGTTATTTGAGGGTGCTGCTTCTCCCTGATTTCATCTGACCATCCCACCAGATCTAAGGGATATGTTATGTATTCTATAGACTTTTCTGCTGTGGACTTCCCTATGGAATCTCCTCTGTCCTCCCCCTGAGGTGAGGATGGCCTCCTCACTCCCAGGGCCTCCAAAGGTCCCTTGAGACCTGGTTATGACAGCAGGCTTAGGAACCCCAGGGGACTACTGAGGTGGCCCCATTACTATTAACATCCCCTTGTCTATTCCTCTCTCAGCTGTTTTTATAGTTTTTAAAATAATGTTAATGCTAACGATTTTAGATATTTATTGTTTTACTTTTGTTGGGCACCACCCAGAGTCGCTTGTGAGATGGGCAGCTATATGAATTAATTAAGTAAATATAAATAAATAATCATGCAGTTTTTAGGAACATGATGTGAATTTTGTCTTTATTATTGAGTCTTCTTATGTAATTGAACTTTATTTAATGTTAGGGTATATTCATGTTATATCCTGTCAATTATGATTGGCGTATGTTTTGAATTGAAAAGACTTTGCTTTTTGCTGGCTGTTCCTGCCCAGACAGTACTTCTGTCTTTTGAAGTGGTTGCCAAGATTAACATTTCCCACATTTTCCCCAAAATAAATTCTAAGACTTGAGCAAACTAAAATGAAGCAGGTAAATTAAGGAATCTTTCAGACAAATAGCCTTATATGTATAGACTAAGATTCTTTTATCTTGGAAGTTATAATAATGAATATACTTTTTATTTATTATTTATTTATTATTTTATTTTATTTATATACTGCCCATCTTGCAGTTCAAGGCAATTCTGAGAGGCTAATATGTAATATAAGAGAAGATATTGTACAGTTATGTTTTATTTTTCTTCTAACTGGAATAATTAGAATCGGTCTTATTTTCTCACCCAACTTTTATTTGAGCGTTTCATTCCTTTATTTCCCCATTGCTTCTTTCATCTGATATTCCAGCCTCTCAACCTTGAGTCGTCCTGTTTCCATATTGGGTATCTTTTCTTTCTATAATAGTGCTTTTTTTGCACTCATTAATAATCACCAAATAAGAGGGTAAAAGAATACACAGAGGTACTTGAAATATCTCTCTGCTAATTTATACACAGAAAAATTCTGTCTTATAATTTCTAATTTATAGAATTATGGAAAAAACTTTCACTAGAAATTTCATGCATATTACCCTGATGTGGAAGTTTCGGAATATTTCTAGACAGGTAGCTGCTAACGTCTAAGAGAAAGCAAAATTGGAGAGAATCACAGAGTTTAACATAAATCCTAAAATTGTCTATGTGCATATCTGTATCTCTGTGAGACAAATACTACAGGAAAAGAGAAAGCAGGGTTGTTGTGGGGAAGATGGAGGAGTATTAGGCATGCTCATCACCTTGAATTATTTATTAAATAAATTTAAAAAAAATCTGAAAAAGATATTTTAAAAAGTGGTGGCGTTACAAATCTAAGTCTTTGTTGCTTGGATGCACATGGACATATAAAAGTGCAACCAAGGCAAAAAAAAAGGGGGGGGCAAAAGCCTTATTTAGAAGCACCTGGTGATTTATGCACCTGCTTACTCAATTTACAGATTAACAATATAAAAACCATGCATTCCATTGTTCAGTTTTTTTATGCCTAGATTGGAATTAGACCATGCTGTTTTTCAGTGAGAGGAAGGATGGACAACAAGTTTTGACTTGGGCAGGGGAGAAGCATTTTTTGCTTGTATTCTGCCAGGACTCAACCAACTGAGATTTGCTCAATAATCCTATGCTTCGACAAACCATGGCTTAATGTGTGAACCAGAACTCTGAAACCTACTTCAATAGGTTTCAATAAAAATTCTATGCATGTGTCTGATATAGTACTTCTTTTTTCCCCACAGAAGATTTTCATGCTGGGTTTCCTTCCCCACATGCTATTGTAAAGACCAGATGGAATGATGTTGATGCTTTTTGATTTCCATTTAGCTACATGTTTGACTGAATCCCATTGACAAATGAAGGGTCATTAAAAAAAAAGCAGTGTTAGCACCTCACATTCTTCTTCATATATTTGTTTAATGTCTTCTTCATATATTTGTTTAATATTCCCGAAACAGCCTTCTCTATCAACAAATTGATATAGGAGAAGGAAGGATTTCATTTTCAAACTTCAGCTAGAATAATTCTGTGAAATCTCAATATAATTTTAGTTTTACTTAAACAAAAGTGCTCCAGGATTGCCAAGCGAAAACAATCTATATTTCTTGAGCATGGTTGCAAGGTGATGCTTTCTAAAGTGAACAACCTGCTTTGTGTACATGTATTTTGTGGTTACGAATTCCACAGGGCATACATACAAAATCAGCAACTGTCTGCTGTTTTAGAAGCATCCTTCAAAATGTCCAATATCTGTGATATCTTAGATATCCAGTGTTTTATATATTTGAAGGTGAGCCATTGGCTCCTTCTGGGACATTTTTTTTAACTCTTCCAGGTAGCCTACACTAGGTGATCTTTGTTTGTCTCCAATTCAAGCACTTTCCAGCTCTGATCCTTCTTAGCTTTTTATGTTCAACCAGGTGTTGCCAACTACAGTATCTGGTCAATCTACATCCATAGACATCTCTCTCTCTCTCTCTCATAATACAACAGAGCCAGAATAGTAAAAAGCTCACCCTTGACTTACCCATTCACCAATATTCACCAATAATAGAAACAGAAAAAGAGGGCACATTAAAATTGCACTGATGTAATTTTGTGGGTTACTGCAGTGATCAAATAAGGTGTAGAAAGCAGTGTCAATCTGAGAAAGTTGCAGAGAGGTTTCTGTGAATTTCATACAGTACAGTGGTAGTGCAGAAAAAAATGGTTGTCGCAGATACTAGTGTCACTGGCAGCATCCTACACAGGATGTTGATGCTTTGCTCCGTTGTGGTTCCAGGAGGTATGGCTGCCAGATAGAATTCTTGGATTCTTGTGGGATGAGCAATGAGAAGGAAAGGAAACTGGTTGTCCTGATAAAATAATTTTAATATACCTGATTTGTGAAAGTCAATCAAATTAAAGTATGCATGCAGCCAATTACTGTTGGAAGAGGCTGCAAATCTACTACATCCACCACTGACAAGTGTATAATTATAACAGCTTGGAATTATAAAAGCCACCCACGTGCAGCACCCAGAAAGTACATATGACATATGAGATACTCTGAGAACAAGCCACTAGTATATTTTTAAGGAAAAATAGGTACGCAGTGTTTTAGCAAATGATCTATACAAATCTTATTCTCAATGGTAAAGTTATGCAGAATATTTATTGATTTAAAAAAAATTATATAACCTCCCATCTTGCAAAATGAGTAATTCAGGGCAGCGTACAACAAAGTTAAATACAATACTTCATTATTATTAAGAAAAACTATAAAACACAACTGAAAAATATTGAGTAAGAGATGTTAATAATAATAGAGGCTCCTCACTAACAGTTGCCTGGGGACTCCAGGCCTGAAGACACATCCAGGTCTAGAAGGACTTTTGGAAAGTCAAGAGTGATGGTGCGAGGCCAGCCTAAGCTTGGGTGTGTATATGTGTGTGTGCCATAATGCTGAGGCCACAGCCAAGAAGGCTCATTGCTTAAGGCCTGCCAAATGCAGCTCCCTAAATGACGGAAGCTGCAGAATTTCCCCTTACTAGATCTGGTGGGATGAGAAGATAATTGAAGGAAGAAGGTCCTTCAAATACCTGGTTCTATGCCATGTAGAGCTTTACAGACAAACCCCTACTTTGAATTGGGCCTGGAAACAAACTGGTAACCAGGGTAGCTTGCAGAGCAGAGATGTAATGTGTGTTCCATAAGAATCACATGTAACCGTGCCACTGCATTTTGCCCAAGCTGAAGTTTCTGGATACTCTTCAATGTATCCAGAAGTGCATTACAATAGTCCAACTGGGAGATGATTAGGGCATGAGTGATCATGAGTAAGGTCCCCTGATTAAGGGACAGGTGCAGCTGGCACACAATACAAAGTTGTGTGAAGCTCTTCCTAGCCACCTGCTCCTCGAACAGGAATCATGAGTACAGGAAAAACCCCAAATTGCACACGGGGTCTGTTTGGGGCAATGTAACTCCATCCAGCATCAAAAAGGGCATAATTGCAAAAGGGTCTCTTTTGTCAGTATTCAGTTGAAGCCCTTTGTTTCCCATCCACACTCTTGCAGCCTCCAGACATCATAGCATTGCTTAAATTGCCAGGAGCAGACATGAACAATTGGGTATAATCAGCATATTAGTGATACCTCACCCTAGCGAGAGATGCGCTCATCTGGCGTCTCATGTAGGCTAAATAGGAGAGAAGATTCCTACAATAGGAGTCGAGGGTGGAACCTCTTCTCCACAATCACCACCAACTGGAATAGTTCCTGAAGAAAGGAGGTTAACCAGCACAGTACCTTGCCACTCATTCCCAATCTTCTGAGTTGATCCAGAAGGATACCACTTAATAGCAATAGCACTTAGACTTAGATACTGCTTCACAGTGCTTTACAGCCCTCTCTAAGCAGTTTACAGAATCAGCATATCGCCCCCAACAATCTGGGTCCTCATTTTACCGACCTCGGAAGGATGGAAGACTGAGTCAACCTTGAGCCAATCAGGATCGAAGGAATCAAACTCCTGGCAATGTGAGCAGAGTTAGCCTGCAATACTGAATTCTAACCACTGCGCCACCACGGTTCTAAAATTTAGATTAGCATATACCAGTATTTGTTTCGGTTACTCTATTTTATGCTTTGAGAGCCTTTTAAACAACCTTATTCTTTGGCATATCACGTATCTAATTTTTATTATGTAATGTGTATGTCAGTGATGGTGAACCTTTTACAGACCGAGTGCCCAAAACTGGCCCTGCCTCCACTCCACCACCCCCCGCCCCGCCTGCCCACAGGACCACTCACCACCTCCACAGCCCACCGATCGCCCAGGCAGCCCAGCAGCACTATGGTGGCCACACCCTCTGCCCACGCCCTGCAGCATCAACTGCACAATGGCGTATGAGGGCAGAGACTTGTCTATGCTAGCTGGCTGCCATGTCCTTGGCTGCGCTACTCCGTGTGGGCCACATTCGAGGGCGACTCTCCTTCAGGGGGGCTGCTGGAGAGGAGGGGGTCACAGGGGGAGGCAAGGCTGGGGCAATGGCACGTGTGCCCACAGAGAGGGCTCCGAGTGCCACCTCTGGCACCCGTGCCATAGGTTCGCCACCACTGGTCTATGTTCAACTTGTGCCAGAGCATTTGGTACATCTTTCTGCATATATACGTATGAACAAACAGACACATCAACAGGGACTATTTTTTCCCCTTTGTGAACTCTTACTATATGGGGCCTATTCAGGATAGATTCATAAGCACTGGGAAAGGACATAGCATTTAGTATATATATATGTATATATATATGAGAGAGAGGGGGAGAATTCCTATAGGCTAGTGATGGTGAGTGCCCAAACCCCCCCACTCCCTGCCCCCACTCCGTCCCCACTCCACCCTGCCTCACCCCACCCCTGCTCTGCCCCCACCCCACTCCACCCTCTGCCCCACCCTCCTGCAGGGCCACCCACCGCCTCCACGGTCCGCCACAGCAGATTGTCCAGGTGGCCCAGTAGTGCCATGGTGGTCATCCCCTCTGCCCGCACCCTGCAACATCATCTGCGTGTGATGGGGCATGAGGGCAGAGTCTTGTCCCTGCTGCTGGCTGCCATGTCATTGGCTGCGCTGCTCCACGTGGCCCACTCCCAGGAGCGACTCTGCTCCGGGGGAGCTGCTGGTGAAGAGGGGGCCATGGGGTGAGGTGGGGCTGGGGCGATGGTGCACGTGCTCATAGAGAGGGCTCTGAGTGCTGCCTCTGGCAAGTGCGCCATAGGTTCGCCACCACTGCTACAGGCTAAAAGAGTTCCTGTAGTATAGTATTGGCAGCAAACCACAATAACACCAGAATAACAACAACTGATAGCAGTGTTTGTTAAGATGATGATACAAATGATTTTTTTTATTCCCATCCCTTCACAGCTCCTCCTCTGCAGATGCCCATTCCCATAAATGCACAAAACAACTATACATTTCTTCAAGCTATATACAATATTTTTTTACAGCATTCCCCCGTCAAAACAACCCCACAATGGAGAAAATATAGCTGAGATTGAAAAAGAAGATAAATAAACATTAAAGGAATAAACATTATTCCTTTACTCCCACATGGTTTGTGGCGACAAACAAGCAGTCTTGATCAATGCACTGCATGTGATCAAGAGATTTGAGCAACTTCCAGCAAAGCTGTACTGTTCTGGACCATTGACACTGGCAGCTGAGAACCAAGCTATATCCTAATCAGATTCTAGGACTTTTAAGGAATTGGAAGCAGGATCATTGCTTAGCTGCCAGTTTTAAAAGTCTTTTCATTTCCTGCAGATTTTTGACATCAAAAAACAAGAGAGAGTTCTTCCTCCCCCTTCACTTTTTTGCTTTCTCTCATACAAGAAAACAAATTCAGTAAAAAAGGAAAAGCTGGAACTGTTTATTGCTAGGAAACCTAGCAAGAACAGAAGTGGCAGTGATAAACATGACTCCACCAGTGCTCCATTAGAGTAAGAAGAACTTTGAATAATTTTTAAATTGATATATGCATACGTAAAGGGAGACCCTGTATTATTCTGCTGATAATTTTGGGGAGGCAGATAGAAACATGATGATTCTCCAGTGTTTAGTTTCTAAAAGGAAAGGAATCAGGTTCATAAAGTGTTGCTTTGGTGATAGCTGTGGGACTCATAATAGGATAATAAAAATGGTACCTTGCCATTTAAAAGCATTTGACCTTTCAATATTTACTCAGATATCCAACATTATTCTGACACAAGTGCTTTGCCTTTGAATAACTGTATTGCGAGAAAGTAGAAGAAAGCAAGATGGAAAAGTGATTTCGCATTAGGGGAGAAATATAGGTGATTTTATATACTTAAAGATGAGTCCTAACTACAAGTCAGAATCAGTTCCATGATAAATCAGATTTTTAAAATAATCTGAGGCTGTTTTAAATCATCTTTGGTCTTAGCTGCCTTTATTTCATTATGAATTGTTGTTTTTATTTGGTTTAATGTTTGGTGCACCACCCAGAGTTGCAATTGTGAGAGGGTAATTTATTATTATATAAACTGATACAATCAATCACTAAAAAATAAATTAGAAGCTTTGTTGCCAAGAAGTATGCAACCGTAACCCAATAATTGACTCCTGCTCAGACAGAAGAAGTCTTCTGCTCTTCTGAGTTAATTGATAATTGGCTGCTTGCTTGATGGCTTTACATGGCTGGGATACATTTACACAGTGGTCCTTTCTAGTCTGCCAACTGCTGCTTCTTGCCTTGCCAGTTTTACCTCATCTGCAAGTATTCCACTGCTGTACCCCAACACACTGAACTCCAGAGTGGACAACTAGCTGTTAATGAGAAACCCCAATACAGGATCGTTTTTCCCAGCAACTAGTTTCAGAGATAATATATTAGGGTCTGTGAATCAAACACCCAGTCCAACTGAAATTTGCATTTCAATCTAAAGATTCAAGTTGATTTGAAATTTGGTTTGAATATTCAAGTGAAACTGATTTGATAAAAGTGTTTGTATGAGTGCACATGTGCAAAAGGTCATTGAGGTCTTCAATAAATTTCAAAGTAGGATGCAACAGTTGTATGGTAATAGGCACATTGCAGTTCAACTACATTATCCTCCTCCTTCAGAAGCTGCACTGGATCACAGTTGATTTTGGAGTGTAATTCAAAATAATGTGGTTGTCATTTTAAAGCCCTTTGCAGTGAAATCCCACAGGAAAGTCTTCTCCATGTACCTATAAGGACTTGTTCATAGCGGCACCCCTCCACACACACACACACTACCCCTCTGAAACAGGAAGTCAGCCCCATTCTTGCTGTTGTTCAGGAAAGCAGTCAAGACCTGGCTGTTTTGGAGGGCTTTTAGGATGGGATGGACAATTGAGTGGCTGTTGTAAAAGCAGCACCACATGACTGCTGCTTATTTTAAGATTGTGATGTTGTTGTTATGCTGTTTGGTGATTTGGATGTGTATTTATTTCACCTTATTACTGTAATGAGGGTTATATGTCCCCAAGAGCAATTTTTTGTAGCAACATATAAGCCTTCATAAATAAAAATAAAGTGAATTCTATAGAGAAAAGGTACATCACAAATTGCTATTAATCCAGTGATCTGAAATCTTTTGTTAATTTCCTGGAAAGGTCAGTCTGACACATGTTTGAGGCTGGAAGAGAGTAATTTTATTCTAGTTAAAAGAGTCACATTCTCAGAGGAGATGAAACCTCTTGCTATTCTCTTTCATCCTATCTAAATTATGGAGTGACTCATTTTCCACAGTGTACCTTGTATTAACCTTGTTTTTAATAGACCCCTAAAAACTGTTTTATTTAATTGTAATTATTTAACTCTATGCAGCAGACATTTTCATAGCTTTGCAGTCCATATAAAGCCCAGGCTAAAATTTCAGTCACATCATCTTTGAGGCTTCTTTTTTCCTATTCCTATATCCTATTGTTAAAACTTAATCTTTTAAGTTTACTGTGCTGGCAATCACACATTTTTGATATGATTCAGACCAAGCTAAAAGTGCTTATCTTTGCAACGCTATACTTGCTGATTTGGGAGTTTATTTTGTTGAATTGAATGACATCTTCCACTCTTCCCATTGAAGAAAAATCCATTTACAAGAATGTGTAAAGTCTTTAGAAAGACTGAGAAATGGCAAGGAGTGATAGGGTTAAACCTTACACCTATAGCCCAGGAGAAAAAGCAGTAATATGTTCATGTTTCCTTTCATGGGTGGTTTGCCACACTATTTCTATGCAATGTCCTACCAGTGTCTTTTGAACTTCAGGGTGATATGAAAATACTTCCATCACTTTGTTTTCAAGGAGCTTCAACATTCAGGAGTCTCTTCTAATTTCTGCTTGAGAATGACAAATACATCAACAAGCAGAAAACTGTCCACCAAGGTTTCTGGAACTGAAGTCTAAATAGAAGTACAGATGCTTTTTGTAAGAAGCAAAAACAAGTTGAATCTTATTGGGCTGTCAGAGATTATTTATTTATTTATTTATCACCTTTATTATTTTTATAAATAACTCAAGGTAGCAAACATATCCAACACCCATTCCTCCTCCTCTTTTCCCCACAAGAACAAGTGAGGTAGAGATTACACATACATAATACATTATACAGAGATTACACATACATAATGAAACTACAATATAAATTATAATCAAACATCATTCTTCTTGATAATTAAGAATAACATCTGTGTAGAAATACAATCCATTGAACGGAATAGACTTAGTTCTACAAAACAAAATGTCCTGTTTTTCCAAGATCTCCCTCCTTGGACAATTCGGTTAGGCTGAATTTAAAAGGTTGGACTACTATTAAGAGGCTGACTCTATTGACATACCATAAGCCTGTGATATATTGAGAAATTCTAAATTACTTGGGGAATTATATATTCTTCAGCCAAGAACCTGCCTTCAGCTCAGTTCTGGGAACTGGGTGGGATAGTGTTTTAAATGTTCTTGCTCCAAACGCAGAAGACTTGTGAAAACTCTAAGACCATAGAAGATAGCTGTGCAACTATATAGTCATCTGTAGGATGACATATAGTCATCTGTAGGAGAAAGGTTTTAGGAAATGTTCTGTCTTTAAGCAGTTCAGGTAAAAATCCCAAACACTGTATATAAAGGTGTTTCCCTTAGGGGGAAAATGGTCTTCAGATCTTTCTCAGAACATTTTTCATTGCAGAGAGGATGGTCTGGAGATAGAAACTTGTCATCTTTGATTAGATGTTAAGAATGTTTCTGAAAGCAAAATCTTTCCTATTTATAAGTGAAAGACACTTTGTTCAAAAAACCCAATACTTACCTAAATTAGACAACAATGATTTATCATGATTGCAAACCAGCCACATGATAGCAAATTTGTGGATGTAGAAGTGGTGTTGGAGAGTGGTACTTGAGCTACCTGGTGCAGATGTGTTGGCTCAGTGCCAAGACCTAAAACATAATCTTTCTAGCAGAAGCCTAAGCAAATTTAACAACTGGTTGACGCAAGCTTACCTAATCCAACTTACTAATAGCTCTCTGATTGACAAAAGGATTATGCTTCCCATACTGAGCTCCAGAAAAAAAATCATTATTTCTCACAAAAAGCACTTCCATGTCAAAAAAAGTGTCAAAATTATCGATCACCATGTGTCATTGATAGCATGTGTGCATTTGTAATATTTACACAGTAAGAACTATGCAAGCATATTAATGTGGTGCCTCACAGATGGCACAATAGCTTTTCCAGGGCTGGCCCTACAATTTTCTTAACTGTTGAAGCAGTTGCCCCAAAAAAGCAAATATTGAGGGCTGTCTCTCAGATTTTTCTATTTGGGAACTAAATTGTATTGATATACAGCTTATTCTTCACTGTTCAAACTATCTTCACTATCTGTAGTTGTGATGGTAGACACACACCCTCTCTCTCTATTAACAGTACTGATAGAAGATTCAACTGCCCATCTATTTGTTTGTAAGCAAGAAGTTGGAATGTGTCCTCTTGTCCTTCCCTTAACTGGCTACAAATATTTGTGGTGGCCTTATCTTTTCCCTCCCTGGAAATGCTTTATGAGTGACAACAGAAAGCAGTGTGGGAAGTTGCCTAGCAGTAACAGCTATGAAATAAAGCTTTGTCCTATTGAAGACTACCTTAGGGACGATACAGTATTGTCTATAATAAATCTGACCATCCCAACAGAATATTTAAACATCTAAACATATGCTCTAGATCTCCACATGCATGAGATAAGGGTAACATGAACCATAAGGCAGATGTACTCTGTGGTAGCTTCTAGAGTAGAGTAGGACAGAGGTAAGCTTGAAGAAAAAAATTCAGCTACCATCATGCAGAAAGTAGAGTTCCTATCATCTAGCCTGCATCATCTATTTCCTGACCTGGTTTATCTTGAAGAATTAACACCTACTCTGTGGGATATACTGCTTTGGAGGTAATGCTTAGCCCCTGACTTCTGGACTGCAGAAAGGTTTGTTTTTAGGTAGTCCCTTGATGGTCTAATGCAGTGGTTCTCAACCTTTTTAATGCCGCGACCCCCAATCGGTCGTAAGTCGAGGACTAAACCGGTCGTAAGTCGAGGACTCCCCAACCGGTCATAAGTCGAGGACTTTCCCTGCCCGGAAGTGCCACGCATGCATGGTTCCGCCCCCTGCGCCGGCCGAGGCGTAGCTGGCAAGCGGCAGAGACGGAGCAGGCCGACCACCAGCTGGCCCAGCTCAAGGGAGGTAAGGCACCCGTCAGAAAAGGGGAAAAAATGCTGGACAGCCTTGCTTGGCGACCCCCGTGAAATGGTCGATCGACCCCAAATGGGGTCGCGACCCATAGGTTGAGAACCGCTGGTCTAATGCTTAGTGAGGATAGAGGTAGGGCATCTGATTTTATATTTTATATTTTTATATTTTATATTTTTATTGTTAGATTCTATCATTAGATTTGAGGTTATGAGGAGATTCCTGTCTGAGATTCTTCTGCATGCTGTCCAGAGTCATTTAACTGAGGTGGCAAAAATATTGTTAAATACATACACAAATATCAGAAACGACTGGAAACAAGCAGTGGTTAGCAGGCGGGCCAAGATTATGGAAATATAATGTTACTGGCAGAGTGGCAGATTTGAAGTATTTCTCCTTTGCTGAAAGCTACTATCTTTGTTGTTGTTAGTTGCGAAGTCATATCCGACCCATCGCAACCCCATGGACAACATTCCTCCAGATCTTCCTATCCTCTACCATCTTCTGGAGTCCATTTAAGCTCATGCCTACTGCTTCAGTGGCTCCATCCAGCCACCTCATTCTCTGTCGTCCCCTTCTTCTATTGCCCTCAATCTTTCACAGCATTAGGCTCTTCTCCAGTGAGTCCTTCCTTCTCATTAGGTAGGCAAAGTACTTGAGTTTCAACTTCAGGATCTGGCCTTCTAAAGAGCAGTCAGGGTTGATCTCCTCTAGGACGAATTGGTTTGACTGCCTTGCAGTCCAGGGGACTCGCAGGAGTCTTCTCCAGCACAGCTACTATCTAGCAACTGCCTATTTTACATTTAGGGGGTGGGGTGATCCTTATCTATTTACAAGTTCCCATGTTTCATCTGTGAAGCATGATGGGTCTTCTTAGATTCAAATTGTAATCAAATTCTAATATCAGGAAATATATATATATATTTCTGTTTGCACTGAAACAATAGGAATTTTTATACAGTTACATGATTTTCTTTTCAAATATTTTAGGGTAAGTCAGTAGATTTGGAAGAAGGATAGACTGCCAAAATTTTATTTACTAAAAACCCTAGAACATGTAGCATTTTTAAAAAAGGGGTATTTTTTTTAAAAAAAAATCGATGTGCACTGAAACACTTCTTAATTTAATGCTTATTTCAGTATCAGCATTTTTATAATTAGTTAGGCAGACATTTAGCACAAATTAAAATATTATTTTTTTTTTTAAAAAAATAAAGCTGCTAACAGACCGTCAGACCTGATAAAACAGGAAACCAGAGGATTTTGTATGCCATCCAAGAATTAGAAAATTGTTCAATTTTATGTGTTATTATGTATTTGATGGCCTGGTGCCTGGAAGAAATGCTTGTGGGATTTCTGGCTGTGCTAGTTATGGTATTCCGATGGCCTCAAACTCAAATAATCACAAATACAATTTGTTACAGTTGGGTGGAACAAATAATAATAATAATATCGACAACAACAACAACTAGTTTATTAGGCTGGGGAGTGCAGTACTGAATCTTTGGATACCATGGATACAACATTCTCTAATAAATTTTAAAAGAAGAAAATAAAGATTATCATAGAACATGTATCTAGTAAATGTATTAAATAAAGAACCTCTAGCCCAGGGCTTTTCAACCTTTTCACCCACTGTACCACTTTTAGGATATGGCAAAATCCGAGTACCACCAGTCATCTAGCAAAGTGTCAAAAACTTGATGACCCCCCCAAAAGGAAAAAAGTGATAAAGTACAGGTAGTCCTCGACTTACAACAGTTCGCTTAGTGACTGTTCGAAGTTACAATGGTACTGAAAAAAGTGCCCCCCAAGCCACAGCCAAGCAAGACACCTGCCTGCCCACCTGGCGGCGCTCTTCCTCCTGTCCAAGGTTTTCATTGTTGTGAGCATTTCTGTTGGGGATTGGCAGCGGAGGTGGGGTGGGGGGTGTTTGGTTTTTATTTCCCCCGTCTGCTGGGTGGTTGCAGCAGGTTTTGGTCACTTCACATGACCCTGGGACACTGTGACCATCATAAATATGAATCAGTTGCCAAGTATCTGAATGTAAATCACAAGACCCTGGGGATGCTGCAACATTCCAGCTGATCAGCACTTCTTCTGGGCTCAGCAGAAACACCAGGATCAGTGCCGAGCTCCAGCTGGAGCTTGGTGCTGATCCTGATGCTTCCGCTGAGCCCTGACAGCCCTGCAGCTCCAGCCATCTCTCGCTCAGGGTTGTGCAGTGCTGCCACCAGTTCAGCTCATTCCCCTCCCCCGCTACCATTTTTCTAGGATGGTCGTGTACCACCTGCCAGGTGCCAATGTACCACAGGTGGTACCCGTACCACTGGTTGAAAAGCCCTGCCCTAGCCTTATCTTAAAACCTTATATTATTTATTGAAATAGGATAGAGGCAGGGCATCCAACTGAGATGAGATTAGGAACATTAGGAACATATTGGAAATAGGAATGAAATTGTCTGGACCTTTCTGTACGTTTACT
>NW_015387583.1:230284-234114 GCF_001527695.2 Protobothrops mucrosquamatus
TTCTGAACAACCCTTCATTTAAGTGATAAAATACCCGGTCAGTTCTACTAAACAAAGCATTATGCACAAGCCAATAACTTAAAACAGAAGATCTCACCTATTGGGGCATTGGAAAGCATCTCTCTCTCTATTAGGGCTGTATTTAAGGAGGAATCTAAAAGTGTGCTAAATGTGAGGTTATAAAAGACATCGAATCTCCTGGACCAAGTGAGCATTATACATTGCAGGTATTGTGCATCAGGAAACACACGGGGGTTGCATAAGAAAGCATGAAGTGCAGGGGTTCTGGATCCCATTCTGAGCTGCTGCCCTGAAGGTGGATTTGGGGAGGGTTTTTTTTTCTCCTCAACACCCTTGGAGCAAGATCAGAGTCATTTTTGCACTTTCTCTGGTCAGTTTCTCTTACCCCACCAAATGTGGTACTATTCATCTCATTTTTTTCAGAGGGTTTTTCTGCCAGCAGATGACTGAGCTGCTTTATATGTTACCCTCCTGGTTTGGGCTCTATCTACTTGATATGTTACTCAATGGTCAAGAGATGGAACTGACCCTGAAAAAATTGTGTATGCCTGAGATAAGAGCAAGGGTTTTGGTTTTTTTTTTGAGATTGTGGGGACACATGGGCCTTTGCAAACTACTGTTGTCTGTTCAGTTGCTAGAAAAAGCAACTATGTACCTTTGTCATCTGAGAGCAGACACCAAGGAAAGAAGAGACAGATATAAAAATGAAATTCTCAAAATGCTTAATAACTAATCCTTGTCACTTGCTTTGCCGCAACTGCTTTTGACTTGCTTTTGAGAAACAAAGTCATTTCAACTGTTTTGCCAAATGCGTTGCGCTGCTGCAGAACTGGTGATTCTTATCACCCCAAATCTTGCGTGTTTGTTCAGCAGTCTCACTCAGTTTAGCGTAGGCACTTCTAAAGAAACCTGCATAATATGGATGCAGCTGTGGGGCTCTTAAGACACAACCATAATTTCACTTCCAGGAAGTTGTTGAAAGCCAAGCCCCAAGTGCACTCACTTCTCTTGCTCTCAAAGCAGCAAATTGGTAGAGGACTCTTGGCGGAGATGGGAAGGACTCTCTTCAAGTGATCAACTGGAGGGTGGAAAAAAGAGCATTCAGATGACTTCTGCAGCTCCTGGAATAACAAAAAGCCACCTGTCCCCACTTCACACAAAAAGTGAATTCAAATGAATGGCTAGCTTCCTCTTTCCTCTCCCACACTTCAAAACAGTCTTAACCGTTACTACTGGGGGAACTCAATTGCCTGCAAAGATCTCCTTCATTTTCCATGAAACCTCAGGACAAGCTGTGAAGCTGAAGGAACCACATGCCACCATTTTTGCAGCAAGTTATATCAGCAAGAGTTATAGCTGCTTATGTCTGCAGTGAGGAGAGTAGGTAGGTGCAGCTGTGATTAACCTGGACTGTTTGGCTGCTTACAGATCTTCGCTGGTACCCCAAAACAAAGAAAGGGAAAATGACAAGCATTTCAATCATTTGTTTTTATTTTGAATGACCACTTTGAAATGGGATCTCCACAGAGGTATATTTTAAATTGAACTTGAGGGAGGGAGAGTAATGGTTGTTGTGGTGAGGTGAAGCAAGAGTTAGTCCCAGTAGGGAAATCGTCTAGCAACTTCCTATTTTAAACATTTTACTAAAGAAAATCCCAGCTCGGTTGCAGTTTCAGGTACAGCACAACTGAATCAGAAACAAATTGATCTCTTGAATGCCGCAGAAGTCATGGGAATCATGAAGGATTTGTAGGGGTTTTTGAATTACTTTTAGTCCTTAATGCAGTTACACTTAAATCCTACCTCTATTCTGCAAAGCAAAAATAGTTAAAGACTCGTATTACATCTAACATATTTTTAATTTTTGTGTGTGTTGCTCTGTGACTGTAATAAAGATTCCCCCTGCCCCATTTTAATGTAGGTAACAAAGGGACGATGGAAATAGGAAAGCGATTCTTACTTATTTCTTCTTCATTTTTACTACACAACTTTTATATTTGATGTTCATGATGCTTACAGTCTTGGGGGTAATTTGGATGGCATAAATTTACTGTCAGTGCAAACCATGGCCAACAGGTCTCCCCCCTCCCATATGTAATACTTTTTAAAAAAAATCCTATTTCTTCTTGAGGTAAATGGAATTGAAACCTTCTGTGTTTTGCACTCTCAAAGAACAGTAAAACCCATCAAAATAACCTTCACATTAAATTGGGACGTTCAACCATTACATTATCCTCCTCCCTCATGGACACAGAAATAAGAAAGCTTCATGGAATTTTAAGTACAAGCAATTATAATTCATCAGTGAACTGCAACATCCAAATGGACGGACTTAGGAAACATACACAAAAACAATCCTCATAATGCACTCAAATAAAGAGCCTGAATTCTATTCACTCAGGCCAATAACAACATCCCCACTGGCTCCAAACCAAGGAATCCCATGTTTTGGCTTGTGTGTATCCCAGAACAAATATAGCATCCTCTTGACTCTCAAGGGAACATATTTCTCTAGTCTGTTTTTCTCAACATCATTCCAGGTTATTTCTCAATTCATCTTCACTGGTGATACCAAATGTTGATTAGAAATAGTGCTTATACTGTCATTAAAAAATAATGTTATCTGAGAATGAGATCCTACCCCTGCTGACACAGGATTCTCTTTTGGTTGGGAAGGTGAGTTTTAAAGTTAATTAGCTAATGTATAACCTGAACCATCCATCTCAGTACTGTGGCAGTCTTCTCTTGGGACTCTCTCATTGTCCTCTGGCATCTCTCGGTAATGCTGGGAATTTACCATTGGTCATTATCAAACTAGAAGTGGAAAACTGGTGTGGTGTTCTAGTTGCTGTCAGAATCCAATTCCTCTTGTACTATAGAGGACCATTGAATCCATGGGTAGACAGTAGTGGCTTAAGATATGTGACTTGTAAAAGGTATATTGCAAATATACTAATTCAAAAATAAGCCAATGGATTTTGTTCCCAAGATGTGTGCTTAGATTTGTTTTGGCTGAGCTTGACTTACTTTGAGCAGCATCTTCTCTGCCTTTGGTATCAATCATATTTAGTTCTTTGGTATTTTGAGAACTACACACATAAATCCCCAAGCCATAAATCACCCAGCACCCAAATATTTTTTTACAAATGTTTATTTAGGTAAGTATATTTACAAAATGCATAGGGCTGCCCTTGAAGACCCTCCAAAAGCTTCAACTGATCCAGAATGTAGTCACATAGGCAGGTATGGGTATGCCTCAGTATGGACATGTAACACTTCTGCTGGAGAAATGCATTGTTTAACCGTTTGCTTCCAGGTACAATTCTAGGTACTGGTTGTTTCCTATAAATCCCTTCATGACATAGGACTGGTTACTTGAGGAACTGCCTATCTCTCATTGTACCATAGTGGCAATTGGGTGGGGACAACGGGGGGGGGGAGGTTGTTGGCATGTTCCAGGTTCCTTCAATTAAGCAATGAAGTCTATTGAGACTCTGGAAGCATGCCTTCTCTGTAGCAGCCTTTTGGAATGAAGTTCCCTCCTTGGATTTGAATGGCCCCCATCCTATTGGTGTTTCCCAGTGTTAGATCGCGCAGGCAGTAAGACACAAGTCGAGTGACAGTCAGCTCTCGGTTTATTGGCAAGGCATCAAGTAAATCCGGACTGGCTCTCTGGGCCAGGGGAGCCCTCTTTTATGGGATTCCCCTGGCTTGTAATCACACAGTTCCATTGGCTGGCAAGACCCTGTTGCTAGTTAGCCAACCAGCAACGGGCATGAAACTGTATGCAGATGGAGAAGGGCAATCAC
>NW_015387583.1:237343-247876 GCF_001527695.2 Protobothrops mucrosquamatus
GCTTGTAATCACACAGTTCCATTGGCTGGCAAGACCCTGTTGCTAGTTAGCCAACCAGCAACGGGCATGAAACTGTATGCAGATGGAGAAGGGCAATCACCCTTAATGGGCGATCAATGGTGAAGGGCAATCACCCTTAATGGGTGATCAGGATCTGCATAGGGGATTAAGGGGGGAGAATACAAAGAACACAACACCCAGGGCCCTGAAGACTAGGCCTTTGGCAAGGATGACTGAAGCCTCCTTTTAACCTAGATTGTTTTTCTTTGCTTAAATCTCGTTTTGTCATCCTGACATCTTTATCTTTTTTTTGGTTTCTAGTTTTTATTGTTTTAATGCTTTAAATAATTTCTAAGCCACCCAGAGTTGCTGAAGATGTAATTTATTTCTTATTAATACTACTACTACTTTTATCATTGCAAAGGATATCCTGTGATCTTGGCTTCCTTCAGTGGTGCTGTTTTGCAAATGCCCAGCATGCTGGTCAATATGAAGCCAAGTATCAACTCTGCCAACTGCCATTGTTGGGTTACTGAGGGTTCTAAATGAATTAGAACAGTGGTTCTCAACCTTTTTAATGCCGCGACCCCAACCGGTCGTAAGTCGAGGACTAAACCGGTCGTAAGTCGAGGGCTAAACCAGTCGTAAGTCAAGGACTAAACTGGTCGTAAGTCGAGGACTACCCAACCGGTCGTAAGTCGAGGACTTTCCCTGCCCGGGAGCGCCGCACATGCGTGGTTCTGCCCCCTGCGCCAGCCGAGCCATAGCTGGCAAGCGGCAGAGACGGAGCAGGCCGACCACCAGCTGGCCCAGCCCAAGGGAGGTAAGGCACCCGCTGGAAAAGGGAAAAAAATGGCGGACAAAAAAAATGGCGGACAAAAAAATGGCAGACAGCCTTGCTTGGCGACCCCCATGAAATGGTCGATCGACCCAAAATGGGGTCCCGACCCACAGGTTAAGAACCACTGAATTAGAAGGAATGGGGAATATATTTAAAGATGGAGGGGGAAAGCTCCGTGAAATAAATCCAGCAACAGTAACATGAACAGTCCCTCAAGAGAGTCAGCCAAATGTGATCTGATCCATTGTGGCAAGAAGCTGTATTATATACTTGGAGATTTATTTTAATTGACTTAAATATAGGCATAAATTCTTGTCCGTGCATATGGTTGTGCTTGATGAAGGCAATACAAAGTAAGTAAGATGGGTCCTGATTTTATTATTTAACTTATTTTAATTATATTTATTTTATAAGAAGCACATAATATATAATAAATAAAATTAAATAAATTAACATAATTTTAGAGTTCAGTATAGAGAGGACGGTAGCATAAAATAAGGTGAATGGAGGAATAAATGAATAAATTTATAAGGTGCTCAACACAACCAATTTGAATAAATCCAACAGATGCTATTTCAGGACTGAACAATCTCTAGGGGGAAAAAACAAATGAAGAGATTGGGATCTATTAATCTCATTTATTTCCTTTTCAGTAGTGAAGTAGTTAAGGAAAGGTCTTCTCCATTTACCTTCTTATGCTATAGCTAGGATCAGTGGTGGGATTCAAATATGTGAACAACCAGTTCTCTGTGTGGATGCCACTTCTGGAAGTCCATTCTAGGCCTGGGCAACAAAAAATTAGCTACCGGTTCTGCCGAAGTGGTGTGAACTGGCTGAATCCCACCACCAGCTAGGGTAGATAATGAGACTAATAATAATTAATAAAAAGATCTGCATAGATGTCACTTTTTTAATGAAGCAGAATTGCATTATTATCGCAAGCAGCCACACAGGAAATGCCCAGACTGAAGATATTATACTTTAGCCAATGGAGGTAAGAAAGTTTCAATAATAAAATTAATTTGTCTGACGACATGGCCCCCTACGTGTGTTCAGTTACTTCTGTAAGCATTCATAATGACAGACGGTGCAACGAAAAATAAGAGCTTAAAGTCCTTTACAATTGCTTGTTCATAACTTCGCTGTACAAATACTGGAATGGAACCAGCATTCATTCCTTCCTTCCTTCCTTCCTTCCTTCCTTCCTTCCTTCCTTCCTTCCTTCCTTCCTTCCTTCCTTCCTTCCTTCCTTCCTTCCTTCCTTCCTTTCTTTCTTTCTTTCTTTCTTTCTCTTAATGCCTGAATGAGTCATCGTTGCTTACGGTCAGTAGTTTCCCTCTTTGCAAGCTTGGAAAGTCATTAGGTTAAGCTTCGAAGTATCTTTTTCCATTTGCTGACGTCAAGACAAGGAAATAAATTGAGGCAGTCTTACACATTTGTGTATGTCTACATTTGGGAGTTAAATGTAAGCTTGGGCAGCCTTTTTTGGACAGGTTTCTTTCTTTGCTTTTTTTAGTTGATAAATACCCATGAAGACAAAATGAATTTAAAGTGAAGTATGAATGAAGAAACTATAGAGTGCTAAAAAAAATCATATAACATGAAAATATGTGTTAATAGTCTTTGTGCCTGCTATCTTCTACCATGAATTTGTTCATTTGACTGACTGATTAAAATTCCTGCATTATTTTCTCATAATTAAAAAGAAACCTCAGAGTGGGATAGTTTTGTCTGAAAACTGGTGGCCATTACTGCTTCGTGCAGTAAGAAGTTTTACAACTCAATAACTCAGATGTTAGGAAAGAAGGAGGGGAAGTTATGCCAAACTCGTATATATGATATTGTGCACTTCTACATGGGAATTCTTTGACAGCTTGAATGCTGTTCTGCTCACTTGCAGCCAGTGGTGTTGAAGAACTGGGATGATTTCTCTTCAATTCAACCGCTGTATAGCTTAAAGCGTTATGAAGCTCGGTTATAGGATGTGGGGCTCTACTTCCCCATTGGAAGGAGCCATGCCCCTTATCAAGGCTCCTGAGCTTCAGGATTGCAAGGGAAGGGCTAGCTGGATGGCTTTGCAGCTCCCACTCAATGCCTTGACACAACACACAGAAGTAAAAGTGATAAGATGTGCAAAGCCGGGCAGATTGCATACCCCTTTCATTGATTTTTCAGACGACGCACTTGAAGTCTTTCAGTTTTTCCATTCTCCCCTCATCCCCAACACTTTTTCCCTATAGTTCGGAAAAAGAGTGAAGGGATTTTTGCTGTTGCAGATCTTGCAACATCCAATGTCAGCGAAAGTCTTTGAAATCTGCACATACCGTATGTCAAACACAACAAATAAACAGGAAGGATTGTGAACCTTGTCACTGCTTTTAAAAGAGCAAAACAAGGGTCCCAGTCCGCACGTTTCTATTCACCATAGGTGAATAGGGAAGGAAAAATAAAAATTGAATTTGCTATTCCGGGTTTCTCAGCCTGAGTAACTTTAAGGCTTACAGACATCCATTCTCAGAGTTCCCAAGCCGCCATGCTGGCTAGCGAATTCTGGAAGTTGAAATCCACACTTCTTAAATTTCTGAGATTGAGAAACATTATGCTACATTTTGGTTGTTAGGAAAATAATCCAAACCCCACATCCTCTCTGCTTTCCCTAACTCTCCATGCCTCCAACCCATAAACCCCAAAGACATAACAAACGGCAGAACATTCCATGTTGAATTCACTAGGTGGCGCCCTCTTCAAGCCCGGTTTTACTGCCTGTTCCTCACTTCAAAGCAAAATTAAGCTTGCATCTTCTGCTTCACCAAGACTTGTTGCTCTTAGCTTTCATTGGGCAGGGAAAAGTTCCTAACTTTGAAATCACTACTCAGAATCCTCACCACACCAATGAAGTTGATGCCTTCCTCAAAAAGGATCAACATAAAAAAATTCCCCACAATTCACCAGAAATATATGCTCTACTTGGTTAAACATTGGAACCAAATATCTATTTTCGGCAATTTTCCTTGGTTGATCTGAATTATGGCCAATTCCCTGATTTCTAAAGAAGGCCATGCCCACCAAATTTCATATTTCTATCTTAAGAGAATAAATTCAATAAGTAATTCAGTCTAGAAAGGCATATTACATATTGGCAGAACTCTTTTTAATGCAAATACCTCAATTAAAGGACATTTTTGTGTACCTTTAATAGCAGCACTGAGGAATTTCAGGGCCACGGAGATACATCTGAGAAGGATGGTTTGTAGGCATACATATAAGATATATGTTTCTATGAGCATGGCTGATTTTAGTTCAGGCTGTTATACTGTGCCAGTTTTGGGGTGGGTGGGAACAGAAAGCTATTAGGAGCTGATTGATATGATCTGCGTTATCTGATAAATGACCATATATAGCCATTTTTTCCACTGATTTGTATTCTTCTTTGTTCAGCAGGAATTAGAAAAGGCAAGAAAATAGTCATTTATGGTAAAACCATACTAACACTAAAAAAGTAAAAAATGGAGTCTAATACTAACATTAAAAAAGTAAAAAAATGGAGTCTTCTTTGAATCAGGCTCAACTTTTAATGCCCTAATGCAGGGGTCTCCAACCCCTGGTCTGTTGCCTAGTACTAGTCCATGGGCTGTTGGGAAGCAGCCCGCACAAGCGGCAAGCGAGCATGCGAGTGAAGCTCCATTTGCGCAAGTGGTGGGCACACACATGAAACCATCCCGTCTCCCCCCTCCAGGGCCCCACTGCCGCTGCCAGTCCACAGAGCCAGAAAGGTTAGGGGGTTGCTATTCTAATGGACACATCCATGTTGTATTCTTGGTTTTCTTCCCAACTTACAACTGTACAGCTGGTGGTCTTCCTTCCACATATTAACCGAGTTTCACCTCTGAAATCAGTCAAGCTTCATAAGATGCTGTAACAAGAAGAAGGCATTTCTCAAGTTCTACCTATAACTTGGTAGTAAAATAAATATAATGTGTAACTCTTTAGCAGGGAAGGAAGTTATCACCAACAAAGTCCCCTCCTATTGTTGCTATATGTCATATTACCTGTAAGGAAGGCATTTGGAGAAGAGCTTCAGCAAAGATCACAAAATATAGACTGATATTGGAAGAGATGCTTCTCCACAAATAGGAATCTGTAGTAATTAAAGGCTTTGAAATAATCAGTATCACTGATTTAGAAGTTATACTCAGTTTGCTGGTACTCAACTATATATAAGCCAAAAACAGCTCTTGTAAAATAGTTCCAGTGCCCTATCTGCTAAAGACCAGGCAAAGATACCATAGGGGCAATGTGAGATTGTTTAGCAAAATCCATAAGAAGCAGTGGTTACACTCCATGTACCCCTACAGTGAGAGAGGCTATGGGGAGAGAACTGGAGAACGTTCCAGTACAGGGAGAAGGAATAAGGTTTTTCCATGTCTGCTCCTCAGAAGGTCTGACAGACCTAAACAGGTAGTCAATTGAATGGCTAAACCGATGACTCTGAAATGACCCTTTCCATCATAAGTTCAAGTTATGAAGGTTATCTTCTTCAAAAGCCCATCAGAACCAGAATACCCAGATCTTGGGTCTTTGTTTTGTTTCTTGTGAAAGCCTGCTGTAGTTGTCATTTTTTATGACAATATTGATGCTACCAAATTAGAATTTTAGAACTTAGAACTTTGAATCAATGTTGACTCCTGTCAACTGCCCGGACAAACTTCTGCAAGTTTCCTGGCAAGATTTCAGAGATAGTTTGCCCTTGCCTACTTCCTTGGGTTGAGACAGGACGGCTAGCTCAAAGCCACCCAGATGGCTTTGTGCCTAAGGTGGGACAAAAACTCCAGGTATCCAGGTTTCTAGCCAGGTACCTTAACCACTGCATCAGATACACAGTAAGTGACCTCTTGTGAGATGGATGGCCATATAAACTTGAAAATGAATGAATGAATGAATGAATGAATGAATGATAGGTAGATAGATAGATAGATAGATAGATAGATAGATAGATAGATAGATAGATGCAGACAGACAGACAGACAGACAGACAGACAAGAAGCCATCACTGAGACGTCCAACCTAGTTTCTAGTAAGAGTGGACGCGGACCTGCACACAGGCGGCTCAGGTCTAATGGTCGCTTCTTGCTGATGAAGCAACAGCTGGATTCGGCGTCTATCTGAGTGACTGAGCAGCCCTTTTTAGGACCACACTGCTCATCTCCATAGTATGAGGAAGGGGCTAGAAAATGTGCCCTATCTTGGCACAAGAGAAGCGAGCACTCCGTAAAGCCAGAGCTGCAAATGCTGAAGCAATAGTGTCCACATTTCTCTGTTCAGTATGTGGCAGAACATTCTGTGCTAACATCGGTCTCATCAGCCATCTACAGACACACCGCTGATGGCCCATAATCCATAAGATGTCAAGGTCTTCATTGAAATCGATGGACGAACAACATTCTGAAGTATAGACACCATGATTAAAAAAAAAATTCTTTTTGCTTTCAGCCTCCCTTACTTCGCTAAGTGTAGCAGCCTGAGAAATGGAGTGTGGATGTTTGCTATGGATGGCTATTAAAATGTTTCCCAAAGATGATTTCAGGGCAACTTACAGCCTCCTTTAAAAAAAGTTGTTTCTCACTGCCACAGGAGTCATGGCAGAAGTCATGCACTTTCAGAGTCCTACATGAGGGAAGTATTAAATTACCCTTCTACAATCAAAGTGTGACTTGGTACGTGTTCAGGTTTTTCAGCTGTTATTTACTGTGTCTCAGGGATATATTTGCTGGGTTCATATAACAGGTCACCTATCATAAATATCAAGTTTCATTAGGGAGACCACAGTGCTATTCTTTAAGACAACTTTCCAATCCCATTGGATTACAATCAGTTTCACTGATGTTTAAAACAAATAACGTAAGACTTTCTTCTTACTTTAGAGAGGCTGAAAGCATGGCCAAAATAACATCAGACACCCACAGTTAATGTGGGCTAATTTTGTTTTAAATAAATATTTTTTTAAAAAAAGTAGGACAAAACATGTCCAATGCCTTTTTTCTTCTTTGTGCAGTCCCATCCCTCAGTTCATAGGACTGGAGCCTGGGAACAAAAAGTCTACATGTTGTATAACATGACAGGGCAGTTTATACTTGTGTATACATACTCCCCTTACAGAGATAATACCGAAAAAGTAAACTAGCAGATCAAGGGCGAGAGGTATCTGAAGCTCTTCTCTATGATATGCGAATATTCTTTATATGGCTGTAGCTGCTAATGAATGCTTAGCAGCTGCCTCTACTAATAAAGGATTTCTATAGGACTATGAAACCAGTGATGGGAAGTATTGTGGATATTTATAATTCTTCCACATAGGAAGTCCTCGTTTGGCAATCACACGTAGGACTGGCAACTCAGTCATTAAGTGAGGCACTTGCTAAGTGAAATTATGTGCACACAATCTTCCCTCAGCTTATTTTTGCTTTACAGATTGCAAATGCAAGGATTAGTGGCAAAGTTACTTTTTTTTTAAATGAAGACTACCTGTATTTGAAGAACTGTCACTTTGTAACCTCTTTGTAACCCCAGCCAGCTGCCTAAAAGTGAATATTCTGAAATAATTGCAAGCAGTCTTAGCAGGGCTTTTTAGTTTTTTGGAAAGCCATCAAGATCTGGCTTATTTACCCAAATGCTGTGATAGTGTAATACAGAGATCCATAGTGTGGAATGAGGGTGACTGGTCTTGCTGTGAGGGGACGATTAAGGCTCAGGTTTTTTTTTTTTAATTATTTTACTCTTTTTTTTAATGATTGGTTTTATTGTTGTTGTGAGCTGCCCAGAATTGCTTAAGATGGGTGGTCGTTTAAGTCATCTGAACAAACAAATAAATAAATGATCTATGTACGTGGCCAGAATGAAATGAAAAGATCTGACTTTGTCCACAAAGGAGCCCACTCCATTTTTTATTTTTCTAACCACAGGACAATTGCCCCATGCAGTGTAGTTAAGATCCCACCGGTTGCAAATATCAGATTGTGCTTCAGCTGACTATGCTTTGGCTATGAGGTTGTGTGGGTGCCAAAAATTATGAGTAGTGGTTTAATGTGCATAGTTATAGTCACCCATCAGCCAAAGTGAATAATAGCCAGACTGTAAAATAATTGCAGCTATGTCTTGAAGCGAAGCCAGGAATGGAGATCAGAGCCATCCGTCTCTGTTAATTTGTGTACAGTTCTTACAACAGCGCAGAAACATTTAGAAAACACTTGCAGGGGTTTGCTCTGAAACAGCTGGACAACTTTTATTTTGAAGAAAGGGGAGGATTTTAAAAAAAGAAAAAAGAAAAGAAAGAAAAAGGGAAGCCTCCCAATGGACTGGTCTTGTTTCACAAAGCAAGCCAGTCTCCAAATTGAAGACTTTGACCGGGTGCATTTAAGAAGAGTTCTCATGCCTGGAATAATCTAGCCCAAGTTTTTATTTTTGTTTTAAACTTGGTGAAGAGTTGGTAAAAGTTCTGCGTTTTTCTCAGGCAGCTGAAACCCTTCCAGCAGGCTCTTCTCTGCTTTGCTCAACTTGTCCTCTCAGTCTCTCTGTGTAACAGCCTGCATGTTTTGGTGCTGCTCAGACTCTATGTGGTCTCTATGGCCTCATTTTACCGGACTGTCACACGGAGGGAGGTTTTCCCCGGCACCAGAAAAAAACCTTGGTGTGGTCTCTTCAGCACAGTAGCTAAGAACAAGTTTCCCGATTGCTCCCAGGTTCTCCCGGGAACTCTTTTCAGGAAGAGGCTGTTCCTGCCCCACACTTAAATGGATGATTGTGTTACAATTAGGAAAAAGCATCTCCAGAGACCTATCTTTAGGTAAGTGGTGTTCTCCATTCCTCTGGATGTGAAGTTATTTTGAAGGGAACTTTTCACAACTCTTCCTGGCTTTCAAATATGAAAACAAACAAGAGGCTTTCAGGGGCAGGAATCTGAAGTTAAACTTGCTCTGCCTGCTTGTTTGTGTGAGTCTGTGTGCATGCATGTGTGTGTGTGTGTGTGCGTGTCTGCGTGTGTGTGTGTCTGCCAGCAGAGTTTTGAGATGGACATTTTCATCCAAGATGTAGTAAACTTTTGCACGCTTCTGGTACAATATTGGAATTGAAACGGCAACAACCTTCTACCTCCCCAAACATCATCAACTTTATTACAGGCTTTGAGCTGGGATTTTGATGCTTGTGAAAAAAAAATCCCTAGAAATGAATTTCTGTTTTCAAAGCCAGCCAATAGCTCAGATACATTCTCTGTGCCTTACTTTGTTCAGACTCAGTTTAACTGAATATGTCAGTGGGCCAGAAATGTAATACCTATTTATAATATTTCCTTGGGCTTTGTGAAATGCAAACGTTTTCAAACAGACTTACTTCTAGGAAATATGCTTAGATTGGAGCCTTAATAGAATGCTTGATTTGGAAACTAAATGCAATTATTTTGTTTAAAAAAAAAACCAGCTACTCAATAGCACGGTCCTATTGACATGTATTCAGCTGTACATACTACTTATCTTAATAGATTTTAGTCCTATTGTAAGATTTCAGTCCAAATCATGATGAAGTTCTCTTTTGCAAAGTTTCATGGCTGTGATTTTTAACATGGTTGTGTTTCTTCCCTCCCCTCCCCTCCCCTTTCCTTCCCTTCAAGTCAAACTTGACTCCTGGCAATTATTTGCCATTACCTTCTTCCTTGGTCTCAGAGGGAGTGATCGGTCCAAGGTCACCAGCTGGCTTTTGTGCATAAAGCAGAACCAGAATTCAAGTTTTCCCTACTCCTAGACCAGCACCTTAATCATTAGACAAAACTCACTCTCTAGATTCTTTAGGCTCCCATTGGGGGAAAAAAATCCAGTTTTAGAAACTAAATAAGATTTAATACTATGTAGACATGTATAGAATTGAGTCATTATGCAGCCTAGCTTCATACTGTATTACATCCTGGGAAGTGATCATCACTTCAACCAACCATCAGGACCAACTTAAGAATTTTCCTACAAAAGCAGTCTAAAGATCACTAAATACTCTGAATATATTTGATCTTTAAAACAATTAAGAAAAGACTTCTAAAAGCTATTATGTTTGTATTATACATGTATCATCTAATATATTTGATGATAAATGCCATCATATTTATATTCCCACATGCCATTTAGTTTAGTCTTCTGTGATCATTTTTGGACCAAATGGTTTTTCAAAGTAATTACACTTCAGCCTTGCTACTGTGCTGTGATAGTTGTATCATATACCTTAGAGATGTATAACATATCTCAGAATAATTGCAGCTACTTCTATTGGCATCTTTAAAATTCTTCTGGAACAGATGAGATCGCAACTAAGAAAACTTGACCCTGAAGTGCTGTTCAACAATGATCAACAAATATAAGACTACCTTAGTCCCTGGAAGAGTACATTGGGCTGCATCTAAAAAGGACAAGAGTATCTACCCAAAAGTTAAATTCCAAAGATAAAAGTGATTCTATTCTAAATAGGAATATCACATGGAACATCTTGGATCTTGTTGACTCACTGTTGAAGGAAATATTCAGGATAGGCTGAAATTTAACCTAGAAGTCACCATCAAATATATTAGATGATACACATATAACACAAACGTAACAGCTTTCAAAAATGTTGTCTTGATTGTTTTAAAGATCAAATATATTCAGAGTATTTATTGA